>NC_058045.1:19050332-19350332 GCF_020085105.1 Siniperca chuatsi | reverse complement strand
GGAGCCCTTGTCTTGCCTGGTTTATTGCCTGCAGTGAAGGATAACATTTGGGAAGTTGTGGACAACCCCCATGATGTCACTGCTGAGGTCACCACTGAGGACTTGTGCCCACTTGACCATAAAATCTATCAGGATTTATCATCTGAGGTTGAGTCTGGTCAGACTGTTATGTAAATTGTCTTTTGTAACGCTTTAAACCATATGGTGAGCTCACCTGCAGGGAATCTTAAGGACACATATATTAGCACGGGCTGGGCTTCTGGCTCTCCTTAAGATAAGGATCCCACGCAAGAAATTGATCATACTGAGCATACAGACAGACAGCAGAGAAGTGGATTATACAACATGTTTGAGAAATTCCTGTGGGTGTTTTGACCCACCCACACAACAACAAAAGCTAGTTACTGTTGGAGTCCATTTTAATAGAATGAATTCAAGCTGCTGTGCTCTGTCTGTGAGGAAAACATTTAGCAGCCACCTTTCAAGCCTATAGAGTTTGATGCTCAAGAGATAGATTTTAGGTGGAGCATCACTTTTAGATCCTCTGCAGCCTTATATAGTATGCTTTTGGCATTATGTTTACCGTCTTATCACTGCTTTCTTAATGGCAAATACTTAGACTGCTGAGGTCCAGAATTATAATTGTGCACTGAAGTGAAATTTGTCCAGTGTGAAAGGCAAATGGAACAGAAACTTGAAAATACTGTAAGTAAACTGCTCTCTTCACACAGAGTGCAATCATCTTTAGGATCCCCTGCAAGTAATGAAAGATAGGACAGATTTTTAGTTTTAGGAATATTTAGCTTCATTTGATAGCAGAGATAAATCTCATCTTTCAACTCACTCTCAATATCTGCCACCTCACATATTTTTATTTCATGCTTTAGCTAGTTTACAACACATCGTGTACAGTCAAGGACGTAACTTCCACTGGAGATGGTGGGGACATGTTCTCTCTAAACAGTGTCCTCTGACTTCATTTATTGCCATATATATCTATATCTAATCTTAACAGTTAATATTTTCTAAAAACAGGTTAGCATTGAGCTTCATTCAGAGATAAGGCAGTACAGGAGAGTGATGATCTGGTTAAATCAGTGTATTTGGAAAATAGCTGTGCTGTTAAAATTGGAGACAAACAAACTGAATCCTTCACCCAGAGAAGAGGAGTTCGTCAGGGCTGCAATTTAAGTCCGACTTTATTTAATGTGTATATAAATGAACTTGCTGAACAGTTGGATAAGTGTGCTGCTCCTGGCTTCTCCCTCCTAGATAGAGAGGTGAAGTCTCTGTTTTACGCAGATGACCTAGTTCTACTGTCTCCTACTGAACAAGGACTACAGCAACAGCTGGACATAATAGAAAAGTACTCTCAGAACTGGGCAGTAAATATGAAGAGAACTAATGTCATGATTTTTCAAAAACACCCCAGACGCCAGGAGAACAAATGCCAGTTTATCATTTTATAATCATATCATTGAACACAGTATGAGTTATACCTACCTTGGTATAACTATAACATCAGGGAGTTTCAGCATGGCAGTGAAAGCAAAAGAAAGCTCGAAGTGCTCTAAATGCAATTAAGAGAACATTTTATAATTTCCAAATTCCAATTAAAATTTGGCTTAGAATATTTGAGCTCATTCAGCCCATTGTGCTTGTATGGTAGTGAAGTATGGGGTCCACTCAGTCATCATAGCTATACCCATATAAGGCAATATAAAGAACCCTATTTAGAACACTGGAAAGAAGAAACTAAAAGCAAAGTAGATCAGTAGCTATCTGGCCCTAAAAAGAGATTATGAATCTCTGCTGTCAGAGACAGAAAGCAGAGACAGATCCTAAGCAAGTACAGGCGCAGTGACCACAAACTGGCAGTTGAAAAAGGAAGACAACCAAAAGAAAACAGAAAATGTGGTCACTGTTCGACAGGTGAGGTTGAAACAGAGATGCACTTCCTCCTACAATGTAAACATTCAATGAAATAAGGAACATTTACTTTAACAAGTTCAACTCTGTAATCTCAGATTTCAAAGAGCTTGATGACCTCTCAAAATTAAAAATACTCCTAGGAGAAGGAGACAGGGCAGATCTTGCTGCCCAATATATATCAACATGCCACAACCTGAGGGACAGTGAGTGACCTAGACACACACATGTAGTTTGCACTTATTTGTATTTTTAACTGGAAGTCTACAATTTAATAGCACATTTCTTCTGTTTATGTACTTGTTTTTATTTCATACCTGCTTTGGCAATGTTAATATCATGGCCAATAAAGCCCCATTGAATTTAACTGATAAGCAGTAAATTAATGCAAATAATGGCATTCTCTCTTTTTCTCTTTTTTTGATTGAAGACCCTCTGACTTCATTGTGCCCCCCCTCCCATTTCTGCAACCAAAACCCACTCCCTTATGTATAGTATTCTCTACATTCATACTTAACATATTCCAAAAAACACCATAAATTTGTAGATTTTTGAATGTGTCTTTCCCACCTTCCTGTTTTAAGTACTTGCCGGCACAGTCTGAAAATCTACTTTTAGAAATATGAAACTTGCTTACAATAGATAATCTATCATCTTATCTTATCATCATCTTTATATATTTGGCAGATTGTTTTTGTGTGGCAACACATTCAAGTGCCAGACAAACAGGAACCCTTAATAAGCGAGCTGTATTTGACCCCTTGTAGTCTTCAACTTAAAAACAAACTACAGTAATTCATCTTGGTTCAGCACCTGGCTCCCATCGCTCCTTTGGGTCAGAGGCATTTGAGTGCTCTTCGAGACTGTAGTGCCTCTCTCAACGTGACACACCACAACGCCATACATCAACACATCACAGATGGACAGAATGTCGTCCTAGGAGAGAGATCACAGTCTGGGTCATGCAGTCTTTGCATTGTATATTCCACACGAGTCTTCAAACAGGGGGTGGATGGCTAATGAATGAGCTAATGTAAACTAAACTGCCCCTTCTGGCTGAGACAGGCTCTCCCTCGGGCCCTCTGCATCTCTTTCTGTCTTTCTCTTCATCTGCCCTTCCTTTCATCCACCCGTCTTTCCTTGCCTGTCCTCCACTTCTAATCTCCATGCTCTTCCCATTGTTCTAGTCCTCCCCCCTATCTTATTATTACTCCCTAAACCTCCCAATTTACTTCCTTTTCTTACCCACCCATGTTCTGGTGCCCCCATGGAGCTCAGAGAGTATCCCCCTCAGCGTTAACACTGGGCTCACCAGCTCCATGTGAGCCTGTGGAATTTCCTCTATAGTTTCCCCGTCAGGTCTCGCTCTCCTCCTGAAGGATCCCACTGACACGTGTGCTTCTGTATACGTCTCACAAAGATCAGGGCAGGGATAAAGGCTCAGGCACTTGTAAAGACAGAAAAAGGTTTTGAGGGGAGAAGGGTGAGCGAGTTAGACAGAAATGAAGGCAGAAAAAACCCCAGTGCACAGTGTACCAGTGACTCACTTTATTGGGACTGCTTGACCTTCACACACATGCACCCACCCGGTCTAGCCGTGCATACACACAAGCAAACACTGAGCCAGATACACAAACAAAATAATACTGAAGCTGGGAAGCTATAAACACAAGTATTCATTCACTAAATTAAACAAATAGAAAACATTCAAACATACCAAGCTTGGGAAATGATTAAGCAGCATTTCCTCTATTTTAAATGTGGAAAATATTCTTTGAACTGGACTTAACAGCTGTCAGAGCGTTAAGTCAAGCTCAGAAATGTGACTAAATCCATATTTGGTGCACAATTTAACAGCTCTTGCTTGTTCTAAAAATGTCTCTGCTCTCACCCAGAATATCTGTCTTTTTAACAACATCCATGACACACGTGGCCATGTATGAGGAAACGCAGACCTCTGTAAACTTGCCACAAAGCAGCAGCAGCAGCAACACAGATCTGACATCTGCAACCAAGCAAACAGTCACATGGTGAACATCATGTACATAAATACCCTGCTAGGTAAAAATATAAATCTGTGTAAAGCCTGCAAACAGACATAGACAAGGACATTCAGTAAGTTGACAGATTCTCACTTGGCCTCCTGGTAAAACTCCAATCAATTTATCTCCGCTGAGCCCTTGAATCTGTTTATTTGATCTCCAGCAAGGACATGACAACCCAAATTATTTGGATAATAAACACAGTCACTCTCCGCCGTTGTGATTCATTTCAATTAAAACTGATGAGCTGATTTTACTTTTACAGGGGCAGTGTTGGCTCTTATTTATCGAATCATTAGCTATCAGAGTTCCTACTGTGAGACAAATGAGACAAACTGAAAAGTTTCCAAACTCATCACTGTTAAAAAGTTCAATCTTTCATACACAGGAAACCCAAATGAACTCAGAGGACAGCACAGGATGAAAAATCTCAGCAAAGACAGTGTTGATCCCCTCACTGTGGTGAGATTCAAAGTGATGTGCCTCCCCCAGCCTGCACATAAAATAAACACAGTTATAACTGACATTCCACATTAAGAAAGAAGAGTGACCCAGGTCAGATGAGTGTTTGGGATTCGCTGCCATTCCACACTTACTCCACACTTAGTCAGCGTCAGTCTAAAGTGTATGGATGCTGCTGTGCGTGTATCCAGCTGTGCATGCCAGGCGTATCTCTGTATACGGCTGCACACATGTGAACTCTCTGTGTGTGTCTTAGAAAATATGCTGCTTGAATCCAACATGCTCTGAAAATAAACTGCAGGGTCAACATACAAGACAGAGAGAAGGAGTCTGTCCATGTTTTGCTGTGTGTTGCAGAGGAAGGGTTGTGGGGTAAAAGAAATGTGCTTTCCCCTCTGTTTTTCCTGTCTGCAGTGGGAACAGAACTCTGACTTTTCAGTGAACTATCCACTGTGTGTATCATGAGGAGGACACAACATGCATCCAGGGTTTAGTTTGGAGGAGCTCAGGCCCAGGAAGGAAGCTTATCCTCGGGGGGGTCACCCTCGGAAGTCAAGAATCTGGAGGTCACTCAAGACAAGCTTGTTAAATTCAACACCCACCAATGGAGAATGTAAGTGGAGGAATCTAAAAGCAAATAGGCATTCTGCAAGAATGTTTAAACATTTGTTACTTGAAGTCATCAGTCATTTTGAATACAAAAATAAGGTTGTCAGTGTTAACTGCAATACAATAAATCACTGCAGCAACTACTATGACAGCTCATCAGTGATGGATTTAATCTTCTTATGGAAGAGGATAACAACACTGGGCTGAGGTTCTTTGAACTAAATGCTAATGTCAACATGCTAACATGCTCACAGTTGCAATGCTAACATGCTGCTGTTTTAGGGGTAATGTTGACCATGTTAATCGTCTTAGTTTTGCTTGTTAGCATGCTAACATTTGCTAATTAGCATTAAACGCAAAGTACAGCTGAGGCTGTATGCCATTAGTTTTGCAGGTGTTTGGTCATAAACCATTAGTTTCGGACAAATTGAAATTTTGTCCTCATGATGGTGCTAGAGGAAATGTCTGGGGGTCACCAAAGTTAGGACACATTGTACAAGAACCATGAATGTCTGTACAAAATTTTGTGACAGACAACTAGATTTTTAAATATTTCACTGGATAATTAAACACTTCTGGTACACTATCTGCTGGTGGCGCTAGATGAAAAGTCAGGGGATCACCAAAGTCATTAGGATTCATGTTCTGGTTCCCCTGAATATCTGTAGCAAATTTCATGGAAATCCATCCAATATTTGTCAAGATATTTCAGCCTAGACCAAAGTGGTGGACCAACCAACATTATTTCAAGAGCAGACAGGTCATGGCTTGTTTAGGTGCTGCCACCTAGTGTCAGTTTACATGAGCAACACAAAAGTGAAATGCCCCCCATCTGCTTTAATGGCTGGACAACAATTTGGATATTAATATGAAACATGTAATATTGTCATTTAACAGGTAACTTTGCCAATTTTACACATACAGGTCACTTTATTAGACATTGTATGGCTTATCATAGTTTGGGCTCGGAAATGACAAGTTTTAACAGAAATCCTGCATTGCAAACTGGTGCCATTTACAGGGCAGGAAGGATGTAGCATAAAATGCTACTGGTTGCATTATGGGAAATGTAGGATCCAGCCCTTTTAGAGCTTGCTGCTTGTCCCATACTAAACTAAAAATAGGGTTAGTGTATTGAAGAACAGAATGATGAGCCAAAATCCCTGGTTTAACACTAAACAGGTATGGTTGGGAGAAAAAAAACACATCAACACAATGCAAAGAGAAACTTTAATAATAAAAATGCATGAGTAGTGTTTGAAACATGAATTCACAAATCAACATAGACAATGTGTCTTGTGCTACTTTCCGATTCAAACAAACAACATAATTGGATGAAACTAACATCTGTTTTTTGTATGAAATTAAAATATGAACAGTTGTGCACAACCTGCTATGGGATGGATTTCGTATGATCGGCAGCTGAGCAGTATTTCTGTTTTGTTGTTATCTTAAGGCCACTGGGAGGAATTACGAGGTCAGAGCAGACATGCAGACTACACACATACGCACACACAAGGACGTCCAAATAATTTCAATCAGATGTCTTTTAAGAACATGTAGTCACCGAAGGGGAACCAAAACAAAACAATATATTACAAAAAAATGTAGTTCTCAGTATTTTAAATTTGGCTTTATTTGCAGCACGATGCATTGTCCTGGATCTATTGCCTTTAAATAATGCTTTTGTCACTGATACAAATGATTCAAAGGAAGCATCCTTATTAAATAATGAATTTCACCAGGACACATCAAGAATTTCAGTTAGTTCAACTACAATATTTCTGTTTTCTCTAAAGTAAAACATGTCTATTGCCATTTCTTGGTTTGTACTTTATACTAACTGGTAGGTAGTGATGTATTTGGTAAAAAAAAAAAAAAAAGAAAATCCCACCTACTACTTATATGTACCACTCTAACTGAGATTGAAGTGAAACTAGTAGCTCAAGTAATACAACCCATAATTCCTCCTTCCTATTTATCAAAGAATATTATCACCTGACCTACAGCAACTGAGCTGAAAAGGTCCGATGCTAGAGTCAGGAGGCAAGCTACCGGACCAACATGATGTTGAAAGACAAAGACAAACCCACAACTAGTAGGTCCACAACACAGCAGCTTGCGCTTCAAAGAGATTTGTGAACTGGATCAACAGGCATTCATTAAGCTTTATGATCAAAGAGTTTTCTCAGCTGAGATCAATATAAAAAAGACATGTTAGTTTGTTCTGGTCCCACGCTGCACAGCTGACTCTTTGTGTCTCACAGTGAGGTTTCCTTGGATTCTGGCACAACTGGTTTGAATGTCAAGATCTCTGTGAAGGTGTGACCTAAAGAAAGAAGACACAGAAGGACACCGATCAATAAAACGTGGCAGCTCATATCGTCTTCCTCCTTTCCCCTTCGCCCTCCATCCTTCTGACATTACATCCTGTTTTCACTGATCTTTTTTTTTTGCTTCCTTGCACCATAATCAGTCTAACAGCCCCTCCCCTTCATCCTCACGTTTCCACTGGTCCAGGGGCAGGTCGGTGTTGTCTAGCGAGTGGTCGTACGGCTGTGCTTCCGTCTCCTCCTCTGGTTCTCTGAACTCAGAGAAGTAAGGCAGCTTGAGAGCCTCTGCAGCGGCCACCCTGGTCTCCGGATCCAGCAATAACATGCGCTCCAGCACAGACACGGCTGAGGAAAGAGTGGAAACAGGAAATCAAATCACAGCTCGACTGTCAAACTGAAAAGAGATCAAATTAAAAGGCTGAGCACATCCTACCTTGTGGATTAGTTGTGGAAAACACCTTCTGAAGGTCTTTCTTTTCCACTTTAGGAAGACCTTTGATGTAGCTTTTGGCCTAAGAGACGAAATTAACACATTTAATGTGGCACAAATCCTTATAACTCCTAAAATTTAAGGGACATGATTGGGTGCTACAACAAAATCAGGGAGTACGTCGTTAAGTTCTGGTTTGTGAACTCACGTCCTCAGAATCTAGTTTTGATATAAATTCCTGAGTTGGTGTTCCTGTGATCTTCATGATCTCAGTCAGCTGATCTAGGTCTGAGGAACAGGGGTCAAGGTTCACATACACAGGATGATTCTTGCAAATAATTTAAAGAGGAGAAATGGTGACATTTTACATTGATCCTGCAAAAAACCATATTCCTCCGTGTTTTAGCTCTATGAACGTCTGTAAGCTGTCAGTGAGGTAAAAGGATACGGTCACTGCCTTTAAAAAGAGGTTTTCCTTGCAGCATCTCTGCCATGATGCAGCCCACAGACCAAATGTCCACTGAGGAAGAAGCAGAAAACAAAACATTTCAGACTTTCTGAATTTACAATTACAGGACATTGTTGGCCAGTGATCAGCAGCAAAGCATGCATGCATTCCCTAACAAAGCACATGCATATACAGTAAGGTATGGTGTTATGAGATCACCACCTAGTGGATAACACTTGTTATTACCATCTGACTCAATTTAACAAAGGTGTTTTTAACGCCACATCCTTCCACTTGACACAAAACCAATTTTATAGTTATGAGGTGTATTTTTACAATGGAAAGTTACAGTGGAGTTGTTAGCTGCTTTCTAGACTCACCGTTCATAATCATACAGAGAAGTCTGTCATAGAAGAGGGCTAAATACTAATGTCTCTACTGACTGTAGCTTCAGTAGACCAGAATGCTCTGCAACCACAAGACATATGCAAGAAATCTTTGAAGCAACAAGACCCTGCCTGTTCACTGGAGGTTGTAAAGGTCTCTCTGGAAAATGCAGTAAATCACTAGCTGCAGTGAAGGCAAGCGAGTACACTAAAACTAATTCATGGTACATCATAAAATAACAATAGGATTCAGTGCTAATGGGGAGCACTGAACATGACACACACAATGGCTTTTTCCTTTAATTAGCCCTTCATTACCAGTCTGAGTGTAGTGCATCCAGCTCAGGATGACCTCTGGGGCTCTGTACCAGCGAGTCACCACATACCCCGTCATCTCACTGTCTGCCTGCCGCGCCAAACCAAAGTCCAGGATCTGACGGAACATGAAGTGAAACACAGCAAAATGTACATCTTACTCATACTGGGCTAATAAGACTTAAAGAACTTGCTTAAAAATGTAGAATTGGCAATGAAATTCTGGGCAATGCATTGATGATTTTATAGTTATAAATTGTCTATTTTAAATTGTAACTCCATAAATGAAATATCTTGAAATGAACACACACGATAGGCTGTTTGTTTGGGTTGTACATCTGTACCTTGAGCTCACAGTCTTGGTTGACAGCGAGATTTCCTGGTTTGAGGTCCTGCAAAAATTGATATGAAAAGACTAACTATGACTGTGAGTTTATAGCAAACACGGAAGAGAAAAACTAAAATCCATTTATAACAGCATAATACACTGGAGAGGGTATAAGTTTGTACAGGAAACACCAACTCACTATACAATTAGATAACAATGTGTGAACACAATCTTAATCTCACTCATACATGGTGGAAACACACATAAAAAACAACTTACCCTGTGAATTATACCAGCAGAATGAATATACTGTAATAAAAGAATATAACGCGGTGTTAATCAAGACAACAATTAAACTCAAGTAGTAAAGTAATAAAGTGTCCACAATGTATGATCAAAGTAGAGTTCTCCACCTTAAGCCCTTTGAGCATCTGATAAACCAAATACTGAATTTTTTCTTGTGACAGCTTCTGCAGCTTCATCAGCTTCCCCAGATCTGTCCCCATGAACGGCATCACCAGATAGCTTGAGGAAGAAGGAAACATTATGAGTAGGATTCTTTCTAACTGGATGGGACTTTGAAATACTTTTGCCAAAAGATGTGAACAGGTAAGATATAGGTTAACACTGCGCTGCAGCAGTGGCAGAAGCATGAAGTGCACTTACAAATCATAGAATTTGTCCACAGAGAGGTCAGCAGTAAACACATCTAAGAGGCCAATCACCTGCAGACAGAAATATACAATATATTACACAGGTGGAGATAATCTGTTGTCCTTTGGTTTATTTTTAACAAAGAAATGCTGCATGTTTTAACTTCAGACCGTTTAGCTGTCAAAACTCCATCTAGTCAGTACTGTAATATTCAGCAGTGGAAAGTAACTAAGTAGATTTATGCAAGTACTGTACTTAGGTAAAATTTTGAGGTACTTTACTTGAGTATTTCCATTTTCCACTACTCTATACTTCTACTAATATTCAGAGGGAAATATTGTACTTTTTACTCCATTACATTTATTTGACAACTTCAGTTACTTTGCAGATTCAGATTAATGCTACAAAATATAATCAGCAAATCAATTATGATATTGTTATTTCAATAAGCCTTTTATTGATCCCCAGGGGGAAATTCCCAAGCAGTCCAGGAATACATAAAGTATACTATATATAATATATATATATAAATTAATTAAAATTAGCCCTACATTTACCAGCTGAAATATTAAAGCTATGAACACATCAATGCATCAATAATTCTAATTCTTCCACCACTGGTAAAATTGCACTGACATAAAAGAAATGCAGTCCTGCAGTCCTGAGGCCCTGGACCCCTTAACTATGTACTCATTATACGCTGTGCTCACATTTTCATGTTTCATGTGTTTGAGAAGCCTCAGCTCCCTGTAGGCTCGCTTGGCGAAGAGCTCCGACTGGAAAGGTCTGTACAATTTCTTGATGGCCACTGTGGATCCTGTTCTGGAGTCCACTGCTGAGCTGAGGTCAACAATATAACAGGACTGTGTGAGACAAAATATATAACATCTTCCAAAGAACATCAGCTGATAACATGACCAGTATGAGGAAATAATAATCCAATCCAGGAACTTTCCTGTGATAAGGGGGGAAAAGAAATCTGATCTGAGCCTGAAGATGTATCTTTCTTATCTTCTGATCAGGAATGTTCACTATAAGCCCAAACCACACACACACACACACAACCCCCTCGTCTATCCCCTTCGCTCATCTGCTACTTCCAGCAGTGATCTGACTGTAGCAGGCGGCTCCATCTCCAGCTTGTATCTGACTACAATTTGTCAGTTGTTCATGTGTTATTAAGTTGCACTGAGTCAGTCAGAGCAGTTTGGTAGCCGCCCACAGAGTTAATCATTGATAACAAAGGGGCCGCATGCGTCGAGACGCACAAAGGTGCTTGAAAAGCTGCTTTTCATTGTTGTGTATCAGTAAACGCGCACCTATTTCACCCTGAACCACCCATGCGTTCTTCATAAATCAATCATCTTAGAGTTAACTTAAGGTGACATGATCATCGCGGTGAAGCGAAGGTATCGGTGCAAGTGTCACCATCATATAAGGAAGTGAAGCAGCATGTGTTCAGCGCAGCGCAGATACTTTGTCTTTTGTTTGGCTGTGGCACAGTGCGGCTGCCTGTATGGCACCATCTGTTCTGTCGCTTTCTTTGTTACCGTGCTCCACATAAACCAACAGTGCGATCAGCGTTATAGCTTCTTCCAGTTTTGGCAGAATTTACTTACCATACCGTCCCGTACGCCCCGGTCCCCACCTGCTTCAGATCCCGGTACCGCTCCGGTACTTCCCATGAGGTTTTGTTGACGTCTTGGCGGTAATAGCCTGGCCTGACTCGCTTAAACATCCTATTTACTAAAAAATCAAATAAGAAGTCTAGGAGAGGTTCTTTGGTTGTTTTGTCTCTTCCGTCGTTACACACCCATTGTCTCAGATCCCACCTATGCGCTCGCCCGCGAACCTTGCGCAGCTCTGCGTGTCAGCCGCTCAGGGCGCACCCTGAGGTCACAAAAAGCCACTCCCGAGTCCTGGTGGATGGCTACAATTAAAGGTGAAAAGGGGGCTGGAATGTGAGTAATACGAGACTGGGCTGACAACATGACTCTGAAGTGCGTTGGTAGGTGCGCACTCTTTGGATAGCAACCCGAAAGTCGGCAATATGCTCTGGCCTGGTTAAATGGCAACATTCACTGTAAGCTATGATCCTCAGTGCTGTGCTCCTATGCTTTGTACAGGAGTGGGGTAAGCAAATGTTTGAGACTTGCTGGGACATGAATATTACTGACGCCCTGGGGTGTAGACACACAGCTATGTGGTTAGAGACTGTGTCATGCGTCCAGAAACAGTAAACCGTTGAAACAAACTGGAAATATCAGATTTTGTCAGCTCGGTCTATATGACTCTTATATAAATAAAAAAAATATATAAAGATTTGGCTGCATCAGTGTGGAGCAATGATGGCAACATCAATTAAAATGTTATGCAACACAGAAATGTGAAGGTGGAGTTGTTCTTGATGAAAAGACAGTTATGGTCGGTATGCATTTGGCACAAAATAAAGAGGACACAATGTCTGTTGACTGCTCAGTTTATTAGGATATATTAAGGCTATAACTGAGGGAGAGCTCAACCATATATTTCATATTCATTAAGGAAAAATACAACTCTGAAACATAATCTCATTTCATGTCAATTTCTGTCTGTTTTTAAATTTGGAAGTTCAGCTTTAATGGGTTAATTTTGACAACAAATCTGAATTAATTTGCTAAACAAACAGGTTGATCCTGGTTTAAGTAGAGCAAGTTATGAACAGTTCAAAAAATTCATGAATGGCAGTGAATATGTTTTCCCTTTCTACAAAATTATGTTTGATACCATGACATTTGGGGCACAATCTACAATAAACTTCCCCTAAGGAGTTTGCATGTTCACAGCCTGACTAAAATAGTCAAATACAACATGCAGATCTCACTTTTCCTTTGCTCGACTCTACATCCACTGTAATTTCATTTGGATGCTTTCTAAAAGTATTAGGTAACACAAAATGGTTGTTTGTGGCTCTGTGCCAATAAAGTGGTGCTATGACAGTGGCAAAAGGCAATGTTTTCTATTACAGGAGAATATATTGTGCGTGTTTTTCTACTGCGGCTTATTGGATCAAGTGCAAGCACTCCCTTTCCCCCAAATACATGCCCTCATCTCACTCTCACTCTCACACACACTCTCTCACTCTCACTCTCTCACACACACACACTCTCTCACTCTCACTCTCACACACACACTCTCTCACACACACTCTCTCACACACACACACACACACACCCCAGTTTGTCAGAGTCAGACAGGTCACTATAGGACTTGTTGTCGGAGTCGTCATTAATAGCCAGCCAACACCAAGCAGACAGGGAACAAGAACAGCCATCTTTTGTTGTATGCCAGATATCTTTTATAAAGTGCATTTTTCTTCTTTTTTTTTTTTTTTAATGGGTGACCTAGCCAACCCCTGTTCTATCAAATTCCTCAAGTTAAGTCACTTATGACATTAAAGCACACTTTAACATCCTGTTTGAAGCAGAAATGTCAAACCATGGAATAAAATAATCACTTCAAAGCCATTTCCTGGCACATTTCATTTTTGTAAAAGCTTTTTTTTTCCCCAGACATAGTGGCGTCATATTTGTAATTCATTGTATTTGTACCACTAAACTCAACTCTCTCCCTGTCCGCTTTGTGTCAGGTAGCCTGTGGGGTGCAGTGCCTCATGCTAACTTCCCTGACACTACCTGCCAAAGTAATAGAGAGTTTTACAGTGACTGGATAAGAGTGGAGAGACATAAAAAGGTACGAAAAACATGAACTAAAAGACCAATAAACTCTCTTATCACTTTAGGCAGGAAAGCTAACAATCAAGGAAGTTATTATGAAGATCATGTGACACAGATTTCATGGGCCCAAGCTGGGGGCTTGCTGTCATAGGGAACAGGATTTCTGGCTGTAGATGTAAATGCCGCCTCTTGCTGTTGCTCCTCTCCTTCGTCCCTCTCTGCCTGTTCGCTGGCCTCGCCTCCGCCCACCCATGCAGGAAGCTCCAGACCTGGCTGTGAAGAGAAAGGCTTCTGCAGAACCTTGAGGACCCGCTGGACCTGCAGCGCAGAGAGGAAGTGAGAGCAGGTAAAAAACCCTGAAAGTGAAACACTGAAGCTGAAGAGAGCAAAAGGGCATGGAGTGTAAATTACGTGCATTCAAATATTTATTTCGCTGCTTTGAAATCACTCAATGCAAACATTTGAGTGCTGTAGAAACACCTTTTCAGGTAACATTTAAATGATTTTTCTAACTCAGATGCATGGAAGTATGGAGGTGTACAGGTTTTTCAAACAAAATGACAAGAGCATCACAGGGGGATCCAGGTCTGACCTCAGAGAAGTCTCCATTCTCAGCCGCCTCAATTGCATTCTGGGCAATGTAGTTTCTGAGTATCACACGAGGGTTGGTGCTGTCCATCACCCTCACCCTCTCCTCCTGCACGGCCTGCACATCATTCTGGCCTTCCAGCTCCCGAGCCAGACGCTTCCTGTGGCAGTGATAACACAAAACACTCAGTCAGAGAGTTACAGTAATGGAGACTCAACCCTCCATTTCCTCCTCTTTCTCTCTGTCCACCCCCTTTATCAGTCACACTTCCACCCATCACCATCCACCCAAACAAAATCACCGGTCCATGCAGTTCCTCTACCCTCTACTCTTGCTGCCAGCTGTGCTTCTTTCCCTCACATCTCTTCCTCTCCTCTATCCGCCTATTTATCCCCCCCCCAATATCTCACCTATAGCGTGTGATCCAGCCAGTCCACTCCTCAGCCTGTTTAGTTTTCAGCTCTTCCTGGCTAGTCTCCATCAGGTCTTTCAGTTTGCTGAGCCTGTCTAACTGCCTTGCAATTGTCATCCTGTCTGAGATCATCTGGAACAGCGCTGGGTTGCTCTGAGCCATAGAGAGCAGCATTGCCAGCTCACTGTCAACAGCAGACAGAAAACACAACAGTTATAATCTTTATTGGCATGTTGGAGAAAGCAGAGGACTAGTGCAGCCAGCGCAGGCAATCCAGGTTTTAACAGTTACTTTATGGAGAATCTGAGGTAACAAGATGAACAAAACAAAGACGTGATTATCTTCATGCAGGGTTCTGTTCCGCTGACT
Source organism: Siniperca chuatsi (assembly GCF_020085105.1). Classification (NCBI taxonomy): domain Eukaryota; kingdom Metazoa; phylum Chordata; class Actinopteri; order Centrarchiformes; family Sinipercidae; genus Siniperca; species Siniperca chuatsi. The sequence goes on along the minus strand of NC_058045.1, from coordinate 19,335,310 downwards.
ACGTTTACATGCACAAAATAAAGATCAGGTTGGACAGGAAATCAGATAACACGTTTAAATGTGTGTAAATCTGGTTTAGTCAGTGATCACAATTTTCCCTCGGTAGCAGCCTTCTACAAAGTATTGTACGCAACAGATAATGAAATTTTGTATTTTCTCTAGCACTGTTTCAGTTGTAAAATCATGACAGTGGCAGTTTCTTTGATGTTACAATTGACTTTTAAGATGGCATTCCTTCTACAATGTTACTTTCCATTTGGGGCAGTCAGGCTACAGGTAGTTACTCCCACAAAGTAAAACAGCTCTAGTAGTGTTGTGAATCCTTTAAGTCCTTAAAGCAGCACCTATTCATATTTTCTGTATTAGCAATAGATCAACTGACTACTTTTAAGTAGTAGTAGTAGTAGAGTATTATATCCCAACTCTGCAGTTCCCCTCAGCTCTACAGAGCTTTTTAGCATCAACCTGTTGTTTCGATTTTACAACCCGCAACTTTACTGTTTTGGTTCATTCTCTCTCCAACCCAATTTCCTCTTTCCAGGAGCATCAGGCAGCTGTGTTCAGTAAAAAACCTCAGGTATACCCACTCTGTGCTACCTGCCAGTGTTAGCCACTAGCTGGTTAACATAGTGGAGCATTTGGCAGCTAAACAGACAGATATTTCTCTCAGGAGTTGGTGGAGACCAAAACAGAGCTAAAAGGAGAGTGGATATTGGACTTGCATTTGCCAAGTGGCCAGTAACACAACTCCAAATGAAGGATAATGTTGCTCTGTATCAGGTAAATGTGTTATTAGGCAACTGTTTGCTAACACTTTCTCCATAATAACTTTAAACTGTGACATATCAGTCTTGGCAATGTTGTGTTTACAGCTTTTTCTGCTGCCCCCAAGTGAAAGAAAATCTATGAATGCTGCCTTAAGACACCTCAAACTCAAACTGTGATACATACATTTTCTTACTCCTGTTTCCAATGCAATGTTACTCTCCCCATGTAATGTAATGTAATATAAAGCCCCACTAGTGGCACCCAGAGGCAGCAATGTGCATCAAACAAGTTTGGGACAGTCTGAATATAATACTAAAATGTAAAAATACCAATTTTGTCCTATGGGTAGGGTGCTAAAGACCATCAGCACATCACATGCCCTAGGGAGCATGAATGTGCTCAGTTATATCATGGCTATCTTACCATACTTCTTTTGTTCATCATATGGAAAGTTTGACTAAAAGGTCAGGGGTGTTACCTAAAATAGTATGAATCATTTTCTGGCAACCATAAATATCCACAGTCAATTTAATTTAAATTTAGCCCTTCGTTTTCAAGATACAATTTCAATTTTGTCATGGACCAAACAAAGTGTGGGTCAAAGAGAACATTTTGATCTGGACAGAAGAGAGGTCACTTAACTGAATATGAACGATGGGAATCGTGTTCCATGAACTTCTATACTAAATTTCATGGCAATCAGGCCTGTAGTTGTTGTTCGGGACTTCAGCATTGAATGGACAGAGTGCCCAACATCGCCCTTATCACGTAGCATCTCAAAAACCTTTAAGAAACTTGGCTATGGTAATACATGTCCAGGGAATTAGGTTTCTCTAGCTTCAGTTACCATTTTATTCCTAATCCCTCACCCTAAAAAATAAACTGGGTTTCATTTACATTTCATTTCTGTAATGGTATGAAATGGACAAAACTCATTTGCTTTGGCTTGGCTAGCTCACCGTGGATCCATAGTAGGTTTGTTGGCAGCCTTGAGCTCCTCTAAGGTGGCACACTGCTCCAGCAGGAGGTCTGCGGCTTTCTTGACAAGGTCCTCGTTTCCCTCGCTTTCTCCCTCAGTGGGACAAGAAATCTGACTCAAGCTACGGAAGGTGTTGGTGAAGTCAGCACCTACAGGGAGGGGGGCAGAAAAGGTTACAACCATCAGCGATTATTTAAATATTTTTCATCTTTTATGTGCAGTACTGTATGTATTAACTATAAACTATATAAATAGAAATATATATAACTATAAAGACTCTGTTGCTAGGCCACTCCTATCCCACCTGTGTTGTGCATGGTCTGCAGCAGCTCGGTGATCAGGATCTCGTCCTCAGGCTCGTCCTTCTTCAATAAGCCCAACTTCTTCCTCATGTTCTCTAGGTAGAAGCCATTATACAGATCCAGGTACTCGTCCATAACAGCTTCAGCCCGGTCTGGTGGCACCTCTGGAGCAAGAGCCTCTGCTAGCTTCACCAGGTTCCACCTGCAGATGGCTGGCTGGGCCTGGTAGGAGTATCGGCTGGAGTTGTCGGAGGCGTTGCAAGTGAAATCCGGATCAAACCTGAGAGGGATAAGGAAAGTTGTTTTCTATAATGTGATGAGTGATGGAGACTTCCTACCCACAACATGCGCACTATGATAATGGATCAATCAGACCAATTGTGTCTGACCTGTCCATAAATCCATATGGACCATAGTCCAGCGTGAGTCCCAGGATGCTCATGTTGTCTGTGTTCAGGACCCCATGGCAGAAACCTACACACTGCCACTGAGCCACGAGTCGAGCCGTACGGAGCATCACCTACAGACAGGGAGAAGACAGTAATCTAACATTAGAGTGTTTCAAAAAATATCTGAATCTGTAAAACAACCCCTGGGGAGTATGGATGATGCGATTTCTTACTATTTTACTAATTAGATAAGGAAAATGTCAAAGATCTCTATCCAAAGTTTAATGCCTTGTTAATATCTTAATCTCACATTGAGCAGAGGGCACAGTGACTCAGCACATGCAGCCACAGAACCATCTACAGCAGCTTAACAGGATAAGAGGATCCAGATGTTCTTGGCTGCAAACTGTAACGTCAGGCCTCGAATTGACTACTTACTGATTCAAGTAAACCTTGGAAAATGTATGTCTTATAGTCGTTGCTCTATTGCCATTTCACTGAGTGAGATGTGTGCATTGACGGGTGGCAGAGTGTGTCACTCATGTGCTCTGACCTCTCTGAAGAAAGCCACGTTCCTCTCCACCCGATCTGGGTAATTCTGCTGGATCTCAGGGTAAAACATCTCGATGACATAATCCATCATCTGACCTCGGATCTCGTCACGTCCATAGCTGGGACCCTGACGGCCCGTATGCTCGTCGGCCTGCTTGAAGATCTCAAAGGATCCAAACCTGCTCACAGAGTGCACAACTAAGACAAACAACTCTTGTGTGTACATCTCGAGAAGCTCAGACATGCATGATAGATGAAAAGGGGCGACAATGTAGGCTCACCTGAGGAAGGTGGGAGCAATACGGAGGACCACAGAGCACCTCTCATGCCGAGGGTGCCCATTATAATACACATCTCTTATGACCCTGCTGTCAGAGGTCACTACGGAGCCGGCTCTGGTGGTGGGAACACCCAGGAAGAACATCACCTCGCTGCACAGGAACTCTCTTATACTGGAGCGCAGGACCTTACGGCCATCAGCTTGCCTATGGAGGACAGAATAGATAGAGAAAGGTACATTCTCCTGATTATCCAATTAGAGTTGTGGACAACCCACGTTTCAACTGTGTCAAAGCTTAACAATCCATCTAAAACTCATCTGCCACTCTTGAAAACACATTTGCTCTTTTAGATGATCTGTATAGCTTTACAAAAGAGAATCAAAGTCTTTTCCCATGGTTTCACCTCTCCGGTGGGTTTCATAAAAAGAGATCAAGTACAAACTGGTAAATCCTACAAGTCTCTTCTAATCCCAATAAACGTAATATAATCTTGCACAAAAAACATCCTCTTGTACCTAGAATAAGGGGTCAGTCCAGCTCCTTTCACCTGAATCTCCCACCGGCCGCTCGGGTTTTCCCGCAGCAGTTCGGGATCTTGGCCGGAGGGCACCTTCACCTCCCCGAGGTAGCAGGCCGCCCCGTCGCCCAGCTGCCCGGCGAACTGGCCGAACTGATGGCCGCAGTAGCAGTGAGCAGCGGGCTCGGATCCAGGCATAACTTTGGATCCGCTGAGATACTCTGGCCCGAGTGGATCGTCCATGACCTCCTCTCCGTTGAGCCCCAGCAGCGCCAGAGCTTCGTGTGACACAGCCACGAACCGAGGCTTGGTCAGCGGCTGCGGCTTCACCCGGGAGAAACACGCTCCTTTCACCTGCCGCACCCCCGGCTCCTCGGACGTGTCCAGTGGAAGTTTCTTGAGGGCGACGTTGTCGAAGTCGAGCCGCTCCAACGGAGAACGACTCATCGCCAGACCCATATCGTCCATCCGGAGCGTACCGAGGAGTCTGAACACGGTAACACCAGGGAGAAAGATGCGTGACGGTCTCAGCCGAGGTCCTAAATAAGCCATGCAAACAAGGCCATCTGTTCGCTTGTATTCGCTGGCGCAGTTATAATTTGGTCACTAATCATGCTTTCATAATCCTGCAAGTTACAGCGGATGTTTGCAATAGACTGTGTTACACTATTATTTGTCCGACCGGAAACAAGCAGTAAAGACAGAACTACTTTGGACGAAACTAAAATAAATCTCAAACTAATATAATAAAGTTTAGATAATGATGTCGTCCTCAGTATTTGTTTAAATAATGCTAAATATACAGCTACATATATAATTTTAATAAAATAAAATGACTGGACTCTGGTCCATGGGAAACTGAGTGTATTAAAATCTTTGCAGCTGATGTAAAAAAAGCAACATCTTTGAGGCAAATACAGTTTATCTTTACTTAAAATGTTTTAATGACTCATTACAGAAGTTAGGATTAAATGTTTGGTTTGTTAACCATGACAATACCACACAAGGGTGTGGGGAAACAAATCTTACAACAAATACAGGCATTCATACAGTTTTCTCTTGGCAATTCTCAAACATACAGTAGATTAAACCTTTGGAAATGATGTGGGAGGGAGACAAACACATAATGGTTATGTCTAACTATTATACTGCTGAGGAACTGAGAGGCATGACTATATCTGTGCTCTACTTTCTCATTATACATATCTCTTACTTAAGCAAGAGAATTAATGTATCAATTGGAAGACACGTTATCTGAGTTCGTTTAATGTGTGGATAGCTTTTGCAAGTGGTTTAATTATGTTTGGAAGATGAAATGGCACTGCTTCAAATCCAATATTAGTTCAATGGACCATTTCACAAATGAAAGACAGTAAATTAACTCCTTTCATATCTCTTATATATAATATAATAATAATATAATAATGTAAGTACTGCTCATAAAATCACTTAAAGCTAAAATAGGAAAAACCTGGAAATTTATCTTTATTTATAGCCTTGCTGTCATGTAAATATGACATCTCCCACATAAAGTTCCAGAGATGTCATTTAGCCAATTTTTTCACATGCAATTAGAAGCTCTGTACTACGGACACAGGTCAGTGTTTGTAATAATAAGCCTTAACAGAGGAGGCAATCTGAGGGTCAAAGGCAGCAGTGAGAGCAGTGTAAGGCTTTACCTCCCAACACTGACCAATCTAAACTGTCAGTAAGTCAGTTTCCTTCATAGTAGTCATCAAAAGTCCATATCAAACTTCCCTTGATGGTAATTCCACTGAGAAATCATTACAGTCAAGTTCAATTCTTAATTTGAGGGAAACAAACCAATTTCATTTTTATCATCTCAATCCCCATTCCCATGTTACAATCAGATTGGCAAGTGATAATGCATATATCATAAAAGTACAAACAGCTGGTGCGCTGAATAAGAGATGTTCTCATGTGAAGGTTTTTAGAGATGGCTTTCTGTACAAGATGCATATTTTTTGTGTCAAGTATGAACCCTTACTCAAGAGATGGAGCCAGTTCAAGTCAATATGTGGGGGTGCCTCATAGTGGAGGTACAATCAAATATACAAATCACAAGATTAATGCATTGCACGTCCTGAGGCACATTTAAGCCCGTCCTGCATCAGGTCTCTATAAAATGAAGGGGCAACGGTACCGTTTCAACTAAAGCCAAGACAACACTAATATATATATATAGCATCAGTATTTATAAAAAACAGGCCTATCATTTAATTATATAAAGACATATTAGAAACTTGCATTGACCATTTGGTTGTAGTACGTTTAAGATGCATATAACGCACATTTTTGCCATTCCATTTAGTTCACCATTAGCCCTTACTGCTGCAATATGAGAGGCACTTGTCTGTTGATGGGGGCAGGACCGTGCACATGGGAAATCAATTTTGTCTTACGCTAATTCTGTATGTGTGCATGTTTTGAAGAATATGCATTTCAAATAGTAGATTTTTCAAGAATTAAGAAAACGATGGTCAGCCTTCCAATTCAGACATTTTTTGACATATACCAACTAACCAACTATAAAAACCGGTTCCTGGTTCATATTTTTGTAATTTGTTTATTATAGTTATGACTGACTTGATATTTTACTTTCTTTTCCCTTCCATAGGCTGCATGTACAGTACCAGTCTCTTAAAAAGTGCTGGACTTGAAATGGGCCAATTATCAAAAATGCTGGTTGGCACCAGAAAGGAGGAAGGAATAAGGAGACAGCATTAGAAAAGGGTGCCTCTCGGAAAATGGCTCAGTCATATCAGGGCAGGTGACTGAAGATGATTCCGATGATACTTGTCAAATAAAAACTGTGTAAGTCATTTAACGGAATGGAGGGGAAAATGTTAATTTTTTTCAAAAAGAATTATTGGCATTTGTTAACCTTACAAAATGCAGAATTTACTGAAAATATGAAAGAAAACAATGAGTACTGTCACGGTTTCTTTGGCAGTACGGCCCTGCTGTGTCTACAGGGACATCAATACGAGGTGGGAGGCTCTTAACCCCCTGAGGTCCTTCTTAGTTCATAGTACGGGCTGGTGAAACCTTTCCTCCAGCCTCACGTCCTTTTAAGGCCATTGGTGATCGATGCATTGTTTTAATAGATCAAAGGTCGCGTCACTGATGGCTAGAGAAGACCAGTGGGGTCAAGCAGGGGGTGGCCGCAGAGTCTCCAGTAAAGTTTGGACTGCAGGTAAAGACTGCAGGGCTCTACCTACACTCCCTCCAACACGATAGCAGGCGTATCCCAGCATTCCCATCATGACACCCTTTATGACCATGTGCAACACCCAGCCGAAACGTGAGGGAGGTGCAACACTAAGGAAGAGACAAACAGACACATTGAGTGGCTGTGGAATTGAAAAAGACAGTTATAGTATGTTTCTATTACTGACTAAAGTATAGTGTCAAGACAAACATACCTAATGATTTCATTAATGTTGAGCTGCTTCTCCCAGTTTCTTTCTATGCCAGGGACATGGCCCATCCCTACAACTCCCACCACCACAGCAGGCACTTCTACAAAAGAGTATAAAATGTTCTGTTACATAAAGAAAAAAAATCAACACTTCTACAACCACATATTCTTTATATTTCACTATGTATGAAACCACAGGTTATCTCTTCACTGAGTAAGTCACCACTTCAAAAACAGTTAAAATAATGAATCATCCAATACTCTAGGGATATTTCAGTATGACAAACAAGCCCTGAATGTCTGTATGCTCCTCTTTTTGACAACACATAAATTATCCAGAACAAATGCAGGAAGTACAATTCCTGTGGTCTCACTATGAATGCAAAATTGGCTTTTAAGCTAAGTAACAGCCCAAACAAATGTCCCACTGTTTTTGTGAAATATACTATAAATGTCCCTTTTTATACAGAATAGGACTAAGCATTTCTATTAACAGTGTCTGTGGCTTTCAAACTGCATTGTCATTACTGGTCGGTTAATTGTGCAAGAATTTAGTAACAAATTTGATGATAGATATACACTGTAGACATGTCTTGTTAGGGGAAAAAAAAAAACTCAAGCATGTATGCAATTCCGGTGATAAATTCAAAAGTACAATAAAATTCTAATATATATATATATATATATATATATATATATATATATATATATATATATATATATATATATATATATATATATATATATATATATATATATGTAAAACAACAACATGAATAGACAAAACTGTATTTCATGATATGTATGTGAATGAAAATATATGCATGTATCAACCCACAGATATAATGTACATACATGTCAAGGAGGAAAGAACAGAATTAGGGAGCTAAAAATCTACAAATAACAACAATGTGATTACTAACTTATTGAACAGTGTAATACGCACTCTGGGCATCAGAGGGGGACTCCACACAGCGTGTAGCCTGGCGGAGAGTGTGTGTGAGGTAGATGTCTCTTTCAGCCACGATGGTCTGGTGGAGAGCAGGAAACTCGCCGATCATCTCTGACATGGTCTGCTCCAGCAGGTCCTTCTGTTTGCACTTCTCTACGTCCTCTTTACTAAAACATGAGACAGTCAAACACAGTCGCTGGTGGTCACGCAGGAAGGAGAATCATTTTTTTGTTTTCTGTTCTCACAGTATTTCAGCTACAACAGTATACAGTAAAATAAAGAGGAACAAACTGTAAAAATGCACAGGGCTGGATCAAGTCTGCTTGAATTTACAGTTTTGTGTGTTTATGTTTTTGAAACATTTTATATACAAAATTCAGAGGATCCAGCCCCTGAATCAGGGAACGACTATAGTGAGCTTAAAGACTTTAACATATTTTCAAGCATATATTCTGTTAAAGAAACACTGTTTTATACATCAGAGATTGAGCCTTAAAATTGCTGTTACAATCTAAGAAATGTCAGAAGATGGACACACAATCACTTTATGCAGAAAGCTTCCAGTCAGATCTCACAGACACTGGCAGTTTAAAAAATTGGCAGAGTTGCATGCACTCTGGAAAATATGTGTGGGCGCACATTCTACACAGAACACAGCAATGAAGCTCACAGATATACTGTAGCTGCATTTTTCAGGCAAAATTGCTCAAAGCAAAATGTTTGCTACTGCTGCCACAATTTCCCAATTCTTTAATGTCTAACATTTACATATAAACTCCCCTTTTAAAACCTTTGCCCACCTTTTCCACAACATGGAAACCTCTGAAGAGACACCATGAAATATCATGATTCAGTTCTAATCCATGTGGTGGGCACAAAAACACTTGCTGAGATTCTTTGAACAACCTCTCTATTTACAAAACAGTTTCCCCCAAAAAATTACTAAGGTGAGCTCATACCTGATTGGGTCTGACAGAAAGCAAAGACCCCATGCCAGGCGGGCCTTCTGCCACAGACTGAGAGCAGCAATGGCCCTCTTGAACGTCACAGGGATCGGCCTGTCCCCAAGGTGAAATTTACAGAATGGCACCCGTCCAGCCTGTGTGGAAAGAAAAACTTCAAGAATAAAAAAAGAGAATAAAATAAACAAAAACATAAGAAATAAAACTATAGTCACCCCCCCCCATTATTTTTTTTAATTTTAACTTCTTTTGTGTATGTCTTACCTCTTTGAAGGCCTCCCTAAACTCCCCTCCAGGAGCCATGCCCAGTTGCTCTGTGATGTGAGCTGAAACTTTGAGCAGGAGAATCTGCATCAGGCCAGACATCAGCCCATTCTGACAAACACAGATAGCACAAATAAGCATTTACAAAAACACAGATATGCCTTCATTGGTTATTCTTTAAATTTGAGTTTTTAAATATACTGACAGTAGAACATATTCTTTCGTTTTATGCACTTAGTCATACAGTAACATAGCTTTGGAAAACCAAGATGACAAAACACACAAGTGCAGAACAGACAGAAACCTGTTACTGACACTTAATCCTGCTTGTGCATCATACATCAGAGATATTTATTTCTCCATTAACAATAAGTACATGCTGCAATCCCCTTCACTGCTTCTCCCTGTCACAGGATAAGAGCTGTTTCAAATTCCAAAACACCAATTACTGCCTTATTTAGAATACACCATACTCTCACTGTCTTTGTTTCACCTTTACCCTTTCTACCTCTCTCCATTCTATCTGCTCTTGCTCTTTTTCACACTACCACCATTGTTAATTTGCATCATTCTGAAAGCCAGACCTGTTTGATGGCCTGCTGAACCTTATCCAGGTTGATGTCTTTGGCTTCCCTCAGCAGTGTATTTTCGTCCATCTTCAACATAGACACCCTGTACTGGCACAGCTCCACCACCACCACGTCTGGCTGCACAGCGCGGATTGTCTTTGTGAGGGAGAGACAGAGACAGAATAAGAGAGCACAAGAGGGTATGAGAGAGCCAAAGGGCAAATAAGTAGTGAGGGGGGAAGTAAAAACAAAAATGTAGAAAAAGAAGAAGACAAGATTATGCTTGGCAAAAAATGCCAACCTAATTACAGTATAGACAGGCAGTCCAACTAATCATCAGTTCAAGGTGCTACTCTACAGCACTTCTCCACATTCACAGAATTACTCCATTATTTCACAGCATATCACATTTTAAAATGGTGTAAGTGACATTGTGGGCTGTACAAATCCTGTTGTAAATTCTCATTGGCTCACCGTGGCCACATCGTTTTTGCTGCTGTCACTGAAGTGAGCAGTGCCCACTAGGTACAGGAGGCTGCCATCGGGGGCAGTAAGACGGGTCACTGTCTCTGGCAGCTCAGGGGACGACTGGCGCCGCTGGGCTCGCAACTGCCAGAGCAGCTCCATTGCTTCACCATCCGCTGTACAGGAACAACAGAGACAGTTATTAAAAGGGACAGAAACATACAAGAGGAAAACTATAGTGTTTGATGTCTTAACATAACTAATACGATATATTAAAAGGAAGGATATATTTTCATTTTCCAGCAATTTTGTATAGTATAATTTTTCTTAAGCACATCAGCAATAGGTATAGCAATTTATGTCCCAGTACTTTTCACACCGATATAAGCAGCATCTTTGCTAATGATGGAGAAGAGTTAAGTTACAGCTGCTTAGTAAATTACAGACAAATCTGGGGACTACATGCCCACCAAGTCCAAGTATACAAGATATTTTTTCATAGTCTGTTGATCTGGAAAAATTGCAAAAAAGTCGGAGGCTTTTGTGGACAGTAAGGTGAGGACAGTAACAAAACCATTAACACATGCACTTACATCAGGAAAAACTTCTTAAGGTATGATGTGTGATTTTGTGGCAGTAATCTACCAGTACTCCCAGCAGTAGCACTACATGATGAATCTCTTTCTTGTACAGTGCATATAATTTGTAAGACTTTAATTACTGTGCCATGCAGATTCACTATCTAAATTTGAAATGGCAATGAAAAGGCTGCTACAATGAACTGTCAGGCTGATAAACTATCAAATCTCAGACAAAATTTAAAACATATTTGATATTATATAACATTCAGATCAACAGAGACAATGACATGACAGTCACTTTAAAAAAAAGAGGTATTACACCATCTGTCTGATGAAATACAAAATACACACTGTATTTAGAAAAATCAAGCCAGCTTACAGAGCCCTGGAGGTAGACAAGGCAGTTCCTCTTCTGAAGGATCCTCTGATGGACCGACTGACTCATCCTGTCAGACATGAAAACAGCAAACAATATTTTAGACAGAAGGCATGTTTACATCAGCTCAAGATTAAGGGATTATGCCTGTCAAAGTCTGGTCAGTTTGAGAAAGACGGGCTCATTGCACATCATTAGGTCACTGTTCAGGGCAAATTAAAACAGCTAAAACAAGTTAGCAACAGAATAACATATGTGTTTTTTCACAGACTGCACTCATTCTAAATCACTCAGGCTGCCCAGTGTGTCCCCGTACCCCAGTGTGAGCGGGACATCTGGCAAAACATCTCCTCTCTCACACAAACATGTGAATGTTACATACCTCTGAATTGTTGTCTTGGTCCATGTTTGAAGCACTGAAAGCTGCGTGTGACAGAGAGCAGGATGAAGACATTACAGTGAGGCGTTCACTGACAGCTATCGACAGTACAGCCTTTACTGACTGCTGACGTTGCTTTAAAGTGTAACGGCAAAGGTTGCTGACTTGTCTAAACGCAGCTAACGCGGTAACGTTAATGGGAAAAGTGATGACTGTAACTGATTTATGACTATAAATCAAAGAGGTAACGTGATCTCCAACGAGGCTGTCATTACGGCTAAAGTTAGCTATACAAGAGTTTTGCATAGCTAACGTAAAGAAGAAGTGACTTGCCGGGGGCAGGTTTACAAACTAACGCTAGCTAACGTTACTTCCAGGTTCTGCTATCGGGTTGGTTAGCTACCGGATGATGATAACAGCTAACTCAAGCTATTGTAGACTAGCAAGTCCGGTAAGAATTTCGTCAAATCATACACGTTGAAACGAAATAATTTGACAACAAATGCTGCCGTTCTCAAGTACAAGATATTTGGTAATATACACGATAGTTGTCTAAAAACAATATCAACAACTTACCTAGCAAGCCAGCCCGTATGTCAGTGTGCTCTTCCCTAGTACAGCAATATAGTCAGTGCTCGGCTAAAACGGACTGCCGCAGTGCATTCTGGTACATGTAGTCACTGATTGTTGGGACGCGCACATTTATTTTTATAATGAAAGTGTTTTTAATTTGTTGTCATTATAACATCTCACACAGTACAATCAAAGCCTGGACTCTTTTCTCCACGTTTTCACTAGAATTAAGATCGTCCGAGCTTTACCTCCGCGACTGTCTCAATGTGAAGATCTACACAGACAATTACTTATAAGCAGAGCTGTTACAACATATAACATGCTCTCACACGCACTCGTGCTACAAGTCTTAAAGTGCTTTTGGATGCATTTAGTGTGCTTGAGTAGTCTAACATGGGGACTCTGAGCCAACCTGTGTCATGACAATGAGATGGATCATTTGTTATTTCCACCAAAAGATGATTTGAAGCTGAAGTAGGAAAATTGTTGTCTCCCATCACAAGTCTAGAAGTGTGTGTTTACTGAATGCCCCAGAAGAAAAGATGAGTATAGTATACATACCTATACTGTATGTAGGCCCCTGACAACAGCACTAATGTCTCCTAGGGTAGTTGTCATACTGGTGTGTCAGTGCAGACAGTTCCTTTAATGAAGTTCCTGTAATTACGTATGCATCTGCAAAAAAAGTGTATTGAGAGTTTGTGGTAGGCACCCACCCCCCTGTCCACTCACTCGTTCCCTGCGATAAGTGCTAACATACCTTATATGCTTGGTTTTACTACAAATAACAGGCCAACTATTCTAACTATTCATTCCTTCATATTGGATGTTAGCACAATTTGAGACAGGGCAGAAATACGGTAAGACATTTAGATTGTGTGGATGACAATCAAAAGCGTAGTCGTCATGTAATGAACCTTCCAGTGAGGAACGATTCAACATCTACTTATCACTTCATTCACTTCACATCACAGCACTCCCACAAGAAGCCAGCAGAACACAAAAGTCACATACTTTACCAGTGTGTCCAGCTCCATTAATCATATCGGAGCTGCTATTCAAGAAGAAAACACCTACATCACTGCCTTTTTACTAGATGTCATAGATACCATAGATGGTACCTATTAGACAAATCTGAGCAATATTGTAGTCACACGTCACCTCACAATGCCACACTTTCAATGCAGAGTCTGTTCTTTTGTCCTTCTTTTATATAATATGCCAATTCGCTTATTATTAATGACGTGCAGATATAGTTGAGTCAAGATCTGATACACATTCCTAATCAATGGTGAAATGACAATGATAAAGCCATGAAACGTGTTATATTTTAAACACCCCACAAACACTGAGTCATATACAGTGTCTATACATGTATAGCGTTCTGTGAAATATGATGCTGTAAGCGCATACATTATTGCCACAAATATATTGTGATCTTTTGCATATTAATTGTGCAGATCTCAACAACTGTATTGCGTGAGCTACCTTTCTACTTGGCTATTGAGATAAAGGGACTAAGCGTTATTCTATGTGTTTAAAATACATTTTGTTTGAAGCCATAATGCAGTCCTCTTTGCAGATATGTATCTCTAAGGTGTGTGTCCTTTTTTTTTTAGAAAGCTCACTCATCTCTCAATGCTGCTCATCCTTTCATTAGGCCTTTTCAGTATAGCTGTTTGACCCTGCACTGTAGCACCCTGTTGAATTATATCACTGCTGGTTTCATTGGAGGGTGTTCGGTTGTGCACAGTCATCCTGAGACATGAACGTGACATCATTTCCTACAGTAATACTCTGGTCAACATTATCAAACACACAAACATTTGTCTTATCCTCTCTGAACCATTTTCCCATCTAAAAGTCATTTTGCTTTTTCGACTACTAGAGTTCCATGTTATTTTCTCGCTGTCCCACTTTCTGCTCATCAGTCAGCCCAATCCACCCATCACAGAAGTGTGTGAGTTAATTTAAAGAGTAGAGGTGGCTGTTGATAGGAGGTGATTGACATGGTGGTCATGTGCGCAAAGTGTAGTGTTAGGTAAAGGAATCTCGCTCAGCGTTCCCCTTCTTCTCCTTCTTCAACATTCCCCGGCGGCGATGAGCTCCCCTGGTCTCTCTGCCAGTCTGTCTCCACGTTTTTCTTCATCCTCTTCTTCCTCGAAGAGAGTATGATGTATACTCAGAAGCTGGTGTGTAGGGGCTATGGTTAGTGGTGGTGGCTGAGACTCAGGGTTTTTTGTCTGGGTGAGAGGCTCCCTCGGAGGAGGAGAGGACTTGGGACTGAGGGGGTCCTCACTGGACGGAGGGTTTGGGCTCACGCCGTTTACGTAAGTGGTGGTGGGCAGGGTCACTGTAGAAAAGGCAGTGTTGGTCGATTCTGGAGAGTGAACCTTAGTTTCTGGAGATACAAGAAGGAAATACCGGACAGGGGAACGAGGAGGAAGAGAGGAGAAAGTCAAAGTCTCAAATGACAACAGCATAGGCAGTGTGTCCCTTTCCAAAAAAAACACACTCTTTCAAAGGTCAGAAATAATTGCACAGGGAGACTCTGAGGATGTCATGGTGTAGCCTAACAAGCTGGAGCTCACATTCAGCTGTAAATGAAAGCTATTGCTCTGTTTTGTTGTGTTTCATTCCCAAAACAGAGGTAATTATTCATTTCAACTGGAATGTGCTCAACTTATGCTTGCTAAGACTGACTGGCCACCATGGAATGCAGCATTAGCAATATTTATTAAGCAGTTATTTAGAATTTAGGAGGAGATATAACTATTTGTGAACAACTTGTAAATAATCATTCACCCACTGTTTGGACCAAGCTGTCATTGCATAAATGGTTCAAGTGAAATGTGATAAACTCTGCCCTAAACCAGAAAGAGCAAGAGTGAAGGAGAGATCAGGCTTACCTGTAATTGCACCAGACACATGAACAATGGTGTGCGTCCCTTCAAGGTACACTGTATCCATGTTGTGCTCTGAGGGTAGAGGTTCTGTGGTTGTGGCCTCCACCTTGGGCTTACGAATCGTCAGCATGTATGGGTGGACGTCCAGAGAGAAGTTGCGAGCGTGCTTTTTCTCGATCCCACTTAGATCTACGATTGAAAATGAATATTCTGACTTAAAAGGAAGTAGAACGTTAGGCAAGGCAAGTTTATTTGTATAGCACATTTCAACAACAAGGCAATTCAAAGTGATTTACTTAAAACATAAAAGGCATCAAGACCAAATGTAAAAGCAACATAAGGCAATATAAAAAGACATTTAAATACAATTAAAAATAGTTAAATAGAAAATAAAAATGAGATAAAACAGGAGAGTAAAAGTTACAATGCAGTGTAAGATATTAATCAAAAGCCTCAAATTTGATTTAATAAAAGGCAGCGGCAAACAGAAAAGTCTTCAGACTTGATTTAAAAGAACTGAGAGTTGCAGCAGACCTGCAGTTTTCTGGGAGTTTGTTCCAGATATATGGTGCATAAAAACTGAACGCTGCTTCTCCATGTTTAGTTTTGACTCTGGGGACAGAAAGCAGACATGTCCCAGACGACCTGAGAGGTCTGGATGGTTCATAACGTAGCAGATCAAAAAAGTACTTTGGCCCTAAACCATTCAGTGCTTTATAAACCAACAGCAGTGTTTTAAAATCAGTTATTTGACAGACAGGAAGCCAGTGTAAAGACCTCAGAACTGGAGTGATGATCCACTTTTTTGGTCTTAGTGAGGACTTGAGCAGCAGCGTTCTGAATCAGCTGCAGCTGTCTGATCGATTTTTTAGAGAGACCTGTAAAGACACCGTTACAGTAGTCGAGTCGACTGAAGATAAAAGCATGGACAAGTTTTTCCAAATCCTTCTGAGACATAAGTCCTTTAATCCTGGATATATTTTTACGGTGGTAGTAGGCTGACTTTGTAATTGTCTTAATGTGGCTGTTGATATTCAGATCAGAGTCCATGACTAGACCAAGACTTCTGGCTTGGTTTGTGATTTTTAACATTACCGACTGAAGCTGAGTGCTGACTTTTAAGCGTTATTCCTTGGCTGCAAAAATAATGACTTCAGTTTTATCTTTGTTTAATTAAAGAAAATTCTGGCACATCAAATCATTGATTTGTTCAATGCCCTTACTCAGCGCTTGTATTGGACCATAGTCCCCTGGTGATATGGTTCGGTAAATTTGTGTGTCGTCTGCATAATTATGGCATATTTTGTTGTTAATCTGAGCCAGTGGGAGCAGATGTTAAACAGAAGAGGCCCCAGAATGGAGCCTTGGGGAACTCAAGTAATTCTTGTCTGCTCAGATGTGTAATTACCTATAGACACAAAGCAGTCCCTGTCCTTTAAGTAGGATTCAAACCAGTTTAATACTGTGCCAGAAAGTCCCACCCAGTTTTCCAGTCGATCTAGTAATATGTTGTGGTCGACAGTGTCGAATGCAGCACTGAGATCCAATAATACTAAGACTGAAATTCTGCCACTGATTTTTTTCAGTGAATGTCATTGAAGACCTTAACAAGAGCAGTCTCAGTGCTGTGGTGTGGTCGAAATCCTGACTGGAAGACAACAAAACAGCTGTTTAATGCCAAGTTGTTCAGCTGTTCAAAAACAGCTTTTTCAATGATTTTACTTAAAAACAGGAGGTTTGATATGGACCTATAATTGTTCATTAGTGTCTAGATTGTTATTTTTTAAGAGTGGCTTGATAACTGCAATTTTCAGGGCATGCGGGAAGAAACTTGAGAGAAGAGATGTGTTTACAATTTGTAGAAGATCTGAGGCCATGCAATTAGAAATGTATCAAGGCAGCAGGAGGAGGATTTCAGATGTTGTATAATGTCCACCGTGTTTTTATGGTTGATAGGATCAAATTGCGTCATGCTATTTGAATTGATTTTAAGTGGACATAGGGATAACACATACCCTGTACCTGGTATGGAGGCACTGACTGCCTGTCTAATTTTCTGAATTTTGTCAGTGAAGAAGGAGGCAAATTCATTGCCCTGGTAGATAGAAGTTCAGAGGCTACTGACACAGGAGGGTTTGTTAGCCTGTCGACAGTAGCAAACAAGACACATGCATTATTGTTTTTTTTTTGGCGATGATGTCAGAGAAGAAGGACTGCCTTGCATTTCTCACTTCTAAATTATAAATGCGAAATCTCTCTTTATAGATGTCATAATGAACCTGGAGACTTGCATTCAGCCTTTTTTCTATTCTTACCAGCGTGGCATTTCTCCATGGAGATTGTTTCTTACCAGGGACCACCTTCATCTTAGTGGGTGCAATGGCATCAATAACATTTGTAATTTTAGAATTTAAATTATCTACAAGCTTATTGACTGAGACCCAAGAGAGGGCAGGTGTGGAAGAGAAAGCCTGAATAAATATTTCACTGGTGTTTTCAGTTACAGTAAAAAGACAGGTCATCCATCCAAAGTATGCTTAAACCTGCCTTAACTGATTGCCTGGCCTCTTGAAACAAGCTGTAAACACAGCATTTATATATTATCACTGCCTAAAGTTGATATGGTGAACGTGTTAGCAAACAGTTGCTTATTTACACATCCAGCAGATACACAGAACCATTAGCATTCATTTGGAGCCATGTTTCTGCCCACCTGGCAAATGTAAGTCAAATAACCACTCTTGTTTTAGCTCTGGTTTGGTCTCCACCAACTCCTGAAAAAAATATCTAGTTCTTTAGCAGCTAAATTCTCCACTATGTTCACTAGCTAGTCGCTGACTTAGCTGTTTCATTTGTCACGTAGTGTTTAGAAGGTTTATGAAAGCATTTTCCCTGAAAACAGCTGCTTGCCACGTCTGGAAATAACGTTGATGAAAGCTGTGATTGTGAACGAAAACAGTAAAGTTACCTGAAAGATACTAAAAAGTTCCGCAAAGCTGAGGGGAATTGCAGAGTCTACCGATAATTATTGTATGTGGGTTTGTCACTATGAGCAATCCCTTTCACATAACACATAGTTATTTGATCCATTGTAATATAACAATATTGATTAGCACAGCTTTAAATTACAATGTTCTTTCTGTTCATAGTACCGCATACCTTTTGTTGCAGGATATTGTGTGCTTTTGCTATCCAGAAGTGGTGCAATGAAGTTGTCTGCCACTGTCTTTCGTCTGACTGGTTTAGGTTTTTCAGGCTTGGTGTTATTTTCCAGACGTGTCATGGTAAGGGGTTCCTTTACAAAGGAAGAAAACACAAAAACAGGTAATCAAATCATAGCTTAAACTACAGTTCAGGTAGCCAAATGCAACAATTAAAGCAGCACTTAAGTGTTCTTCATATTTTCTACATATTTTGGAAGTCCTAAATAAGGACCACTTCCTGTGCCTTTTCAGAGAAAGAAGCTCTTATCATATCTGATTTGGCTGAGTTGGAAGCATCTTGAACGGACATGAAGTCCATGTTCACATGAACTGCTGTGCTCCAGTGAACAAGTTCTTGCAGTAAGTATTACTCTGTTTCTAGAGGACAGCAGGTTTAGATTTTTTTTCCTCCTGCTGTCATTGATTCTGAATGAATTTACAACTGGAGACATGAAAGGTGTTCTTAGGCAACTGCCTTACCTTGAATGGCTGAGGAAGAGGATTTGAACTTGGGATCCATTTAATCTTCTTGCGGGGCCGTTTGATGACCAGCGGCTCCCCACCCATCTCTCCCACTCCAAGATCCATATTGGGATCAAGTGTTTGTATCCCAGAGTCCCTCACAGTGGGTGTAGCGTCATGGTTGGACTGTGCAAGCGCAGCCAACAGCTGCCTGACCACATTGTCATACATGAGGTCACTCTCATTGGTGATGAAGTCCAGCCGATTGAGCGACTTGATATGGTCCCTGTTCTCGTTGCAGAACATGGCCAGGATGTTGATATCACAGAACTGAGACTTCTGCCAACGTCGCCGTGTTTTAATACCAACTTTATGCAGTTTGTCAAATACAAAGTTGGACTTACGCACCACAAACAAGTGCAGCAAATTCAGCAGGATGATGAGGTTCATTGTGCAGAGCAGAGCAATATCTACTGCTGCCATGATGCGCTGCAGCTGCACAGCAGGCAGCTTACAGTTGACCCTGAGCTTCAGCTCTGAATAGCTGCTAATGTCTGGGGGCTCACCCAGCGCACAGGTGAACTCATTCTGCCTTTGGCGGGCATAGTAGGCGCTCAGGTAGGAAATGGGAATGGAACTGAGGCAGATAATAGCCAGGTGGCGTGCCAGGTAAAGCTTAGCCAGAAAGTTACTTTGGCCTCGTCTCTCCAAATATTTCTCGAACAGGTTCTGCTCGGGGCTTTTCTCCTTCTCTGCGTTCTCTATGATCTCCCTCCTCTCTTGCTCAGTTATGCCAGGTCCTTTGGATTGAATCTGCTTCTCAATCTTTGGGGCTCGGCCCTCAGCAGCTCGATGATAGCAGTTATCAATCTCTTGAAGCAGGAAATTGAGCTCTGAAGTGAGCCGTGTAGAGGCAAGGAACTCCCAGCCCAAAGCAGGAATGTACATGATTCCAGTAAAGGCCAGCAGGGCATAGGGCAGGAACTTGTGCTCAAATAGTGAAGGCCAAAGGTGAGACTCCACACCAGGTAGAGCATCCCGCAGCTCTGTCCAGCAGTAGCCTCTTGCATACAGTGCCTGGTCTCTGGTGAAATTGTGTGGTGTGTAACAGTATATGGACTCCTCTGAGGAAAGTACAGATAGAAAGAATCAGGCCAAACATTACTTTAACAAGTTATATGATTATATTTTATAATATAAATTAAGTATATTAGCTGACAGAGGAATGCTACAGCTATATCCTGGGTCTTATTGTCACAGTTTCACTCATCACTCCTATCAGCTATAACATTTTGCTCTCAAATTTTATTGGCAAACTCTGCAAGACACAATTTAACAACATGTGAGGGGTCAGACAACAGATAGAGTTTTAAAAAGTCCTCAGTTTAACAATTTTATCTAAACCCCTTACTTATTTGAAAGGAAAAAGTTAAACATACCTGAAATGTATGTTGTAATAATCCATTGTACTGTAAAACATGCATGTACATGAGTACTGTGAGTCAAAATTGAACCATTCAGTGGCTCTGCAATAGTGCAACAGATGTTTAAAACAGACAGAATAGTCTAGGTAACAACTTTAATGCTCACCTTCATTTCACTTCCAAATAATACTTATGATAATATGGTTAAACTGGGGATTTTGATGTTCCCTCATATTTATTGCAGTAAATGCAACTTACAATGATATATTCACACTTTTTAGCTCTGTATCTCTGACGATCTTTTAGAATCATTAATCTGTTCAGCACAAAGCGCTGTGTGTCTCTGACAATACTCACACTGCCTTTTTGAACTGAAAGAAGTGTCTGCCTGGCTCAGATATAGGAAGTGAGAACTTGTTCTCTGTCAGTAATGAGTCCATTAAGTACAAAGTGGTTTAGGGTTGCAACAAGTCCACTTTTAATCTTTGGAACTAAGTGCAGTGACTGATATTACAAACGGTTGCTATCTAAATAAACTTGATCATTTTTAATTAAAAGTATCAGAAGAAATCATTTTTAATAGTCAGCATGTCTTCTTTTGTGTTACTGGTAATAAGGACAATATGTGCGGTGCCATTACTTTGTTATAGTCACAGAGGGCAGTATGCTGTCCTTGTGCTGAGTCATCTAAAACCTGTTTGGCAATGCCCTAAATATCATTGTAAAACACACCAGTGAGGGAATACTGAAACTTGTCTGAACACCCACATCTTTCTGCTGCTAAAGTTAAACACTCAGTCCCAGATGGTAAATGCTGCTATGCAGAGAGTCTGACTCAGCAATGAACTAACATCTCTCCCATCCATCACTTCTACTCTGCCTTCTAACCAAACCCCCAACCTATAATCTATCGCCTCCTATCTCCAAAATCTCTCTAGCCCTTTCTAGCTCTCTGTCTGCTCCTCTAATGCACTTGTCAATGTTTCTTTCCCTGCCTTGCCTAATCTCCTACTAATACTTCTTCTTATCACTGTACCTGGTCAAAAGTGATATGAGGGGTAACAGCTGCTGTCGTAACTTTGAAATCCCTAGCCTTGGCAGTTTACTGTGGCAATGAACCCCATCTAGTGGCAGAAGTCTCACCTGCAAAGTTCCTTGTGAAGACGAGGGTGACCAGCAGGATGGGGATGATGACCGTCCCTATAGTAACAACACGATCAAAAGGCAGCTCCAGTTTGAGCTGCACCATGAGGCTGGCCAGTGCTCCGCCCTTCTCATCCTGAGAGGAGCCTGGCAGGATCAGCTCCTTCAGCTTCTCGCCGGCGAGTAGAGCTGTGGCCATGTCTAAGTTCTGATCGAGAATGTTCTGCATCCGGAACACAAAGGGCGCACACCACAACTCCCCTCTGGGCTGGACGGGAGCCCAGAACTCCCTGCTGTAGTTTAATGTGCCTCAAGACAGTGTGATACACTCGCACACAGGCACACACACACACACAGAAATGTGCGGCCAACTTCAGCCCCTGTCACCATACGTGGGAAAGAAGCGGGTCATACTGCGTGGTCCGTGTTCTTCAGAGCTTTGAGTTTTCTACAGTTTCCCACAGCTTTGCTCTTTGAAAAGAACAGACATAACGTTCAGAAGCACACTCCTCGCTTGGTCTCTTCTGTGTGCATCCCTATGTTTTGCCCCATCTCTACAGTGCCTGGCCTCGGTCCACACAGTCTGTGTGGCAGGTTGAGGAATGAGTTGAGTTTAGGAGGCTCCCTTGCGATCCCCAGGGAGGGGGACTGCTGGCTGAAGAGTTGTTACGTGAGCTTTGGTCAGCTAGAAGCTCTGACCAATCCTTTCCTGAAAGACAGAGGACCAGTTAGGGCAGTACAGTACGTGCATTTTTGTTGTTGTTATAAAAGTACAGTGAGGTACAAGATGCCATTTCTGGGAACATGTGTTCAACAGATAATTGGTGCAACCATGTTTCAAATGAGCCGTAGTGTGAATTTGTATTGTCTCATTTTCCTCTGGAAAACTCTCTGTTCCCATCCATCGTCCTCTATAACACAGTCATGTGGCTGAGGACAACTAATCCTCACTCTGTGACCAGAGTAGTGTGTCAATGTGGTTACGTGTGAGGAGGGTGTTTTCCTTTGATCGAACAAGGACACTAAAGGACAAATTTAAGCTCTGGGGAGTATGCTAACCTGAAATTGATTAAAAACGGAATTTATTTAGCGATTTTGACAAATGTTCTACTTGAGAAATTAACAACCTTGTCTTTTTGGACACTGACTCTGCGTCACCTGCCCCTCTCTGGACTCCTGGTAGTCATTATCTCTGTGGAACAGCATGTTCACATTGGGATGTCAGGTGCACCCTGACAATTGTCAGTGGGATGTCTTGTCATGTGTGTCTGAGTGTGTGTGTGTACGTGTGAGTGTTTGAGTGAGTGAGTGTGCACGTATGCATACATAAATGAGCATGCATATGCTTGTACAGTAATTGTGCGGAGTGGATTTGGCGCCTGCTGCACGCTCGTTTCACTTGAAGGTTATGTGAATGTCCTTCGAGAGGAGTGTGAATACATCACCCCTTCCCATCAACAATCTCCATTACACCCTCTGCCCTCCTCTCTCTTTCCTCTCATTATGCACAAACACAGCTCATCTATGAAATCCTTAAAAGACGAACCCTCTAGTCCAGGGCTGGAAAGTATACTTATTATCTCGGGGAGTGGAACCTTGACAGTGCGGTTTCACAAGTACAGGGGACAATTAGCGTACTCTTGTCAGCTTTATAGCACTCTCACCTGCATTGGAGAGAAAGATCATAAGGAGAGGATTTCTTTGAAATATTATCAAGGCTGCATCATGTTAATTCTGACATCATGCAGTAACTGGTGTTATACCTGAAAAAGAGAACAAGATGTCCCTGATGGGATAACATAATATTACATTACAGTACAGATTTGACACTGCTCTGTCCACATACTGCCTGGTGACAGTCAAGGCAACTTTATCCATATCCTCACTGTCTCAAGGAAGAGGGGGAATACACTTTGCATAATTTCAATTTAAAGGGGCAGCATCACATTTTCGGTGCTCAGTTAGAGGCTGCACTGCTGTCTGTGAGCCCTTGGCACTGCTCCAGTCCGACAGATAATGCTCCTCAGTTGGGCGATGCTACCAGTGTTTAGAGAGGGAATCCCACATTCTTTGGCTACTACAGCATCCCACTTGGCTGTGACCAGTACAGGCGGCTACAAAGAGATCAAGCTAAGTTCCAGGACAACAGCTGAAGGAGAGGAGCCCCATTCATTCATTATGAATAAGATGATGGTTGAAGAGGGAAGAACTTTCAGTCCACATCTGGCACTTCAGATCAAATCTGAGCAGCTAACTACAGCAGACCAATGATACCTTTTAGATAGATGTTCAGTGTTATACTAATAGTTAGATAGAAAAACAGCACAAAGTATCCTCACTGTTTTCTCACTTTTGACTGTCAGTTAGTCCCTATGGGAACACTGCAGGAACATTTCATCAGGGTGAGAAGATCATTATGTCGTAGTTAGCTCGTGTTGAGCTAGGATGCCTCTCACTGCTGTCTCCTGACGGTGTCTGTGAGTCCAGGACACAGGGAGAACCGCAACCAGGAGGTTCCACTTCCATCACAGACATTGCATTGCAGTGAATTGCAGCTGCCTGCAGATGACGAACCGTTTCAGCACCTGAGCAGCGGATAGCTCCCGGATAGCCAGCCGGAGACGAGCTGCCACTCCAGTGTAGCGACTGAGTGTGCGAGTGTGTGTGTGTCTGAGAGAAGAGTCTCTAAGATGCTCCATACCTGCATCAGCTGTCTACCTGATACCTAATAAAAAGCCACTCACCATGTTTCGCTGCATCTCCTGGCGCGGTAAGAGTTAATCTGCAGTGCGGGCGAGCAGCTACAGCATGTATCCGAGCACACCGGTTTGTTCCGCCTTCCCCCCCCCAGCTCCCCTCCCCTCCAGCCCTCTCCTCTCCTCTCCCCTCCCTGCCTCTTCCTCAGAAACAAGGGATGAGATAACGCATTAAGATTCCTTAGTTCATCACATCACCTCGCAGAACTGCGACCGTGATTCACAAGGCCAGGTGGTGTGTGTAAGCAGAGATGCTGAAAAATAAATTCAGTTATGTTACAGAAATCGACATCCTACTAATAGTATAATCATTTTTAGAGGGTTACCATTGAAATATTACAGATCTAGATTCCTATGAGCGTTAGTGGAATGTTACAATGATATCATCGACGATAAAACACCATACGTAGTCTTTGGATATTAAACTCACGTCTGAGAGTACTAAGGAATTGTCTATTTAGGACTAGGACTTAGATACACAGTCTAGTTGAATAACTATAGACCGGCTACCACTATTCAAATCCCTTATTCGTTCAGTCTACAACCTAACTACAAGGCACTGGCTGGCTTTTACTTTCCTATTGATAGGTTTATCCAGCCTGCCCATCATCTCTGACTGTGGGACTGGCCAGAGACACGTGCAAACAACGAATGGGAAAGATGTCTGTCATTCACATTCACTGGGTGTGGCGAGCATCTTTTTTTGGGGAGGGGGGTTAAAAGACGGCAGCAGCATCAGTTAGGACCATGCAGTGGAGGCTGACCCGACTCAACTCAAGTTTGAAATAAAGTGATAATGGTGGAGCCCTCATTTAATTTCATGGGCTACTTGTAGTGGTAACACAGGACTATATGAAGAGAGTTGCTATATAGTTTCTAGACAGGTCTTTTAGGGAAGCAACATATGAATGGCTTCATTAAAATATATTTGTTAGTAGTGCTCCTGCCGAATGACACGGGCTGCCTTTGAATTTACCACTACATCACTGCTGAACAGGGAGATTGGTAAGTTTGTTTAAAGCCTCCAGCAGCCATTGGCTCTTCTGTACTGGGATTCTTGTGGCGACGTGAGCGCGCGCTCCCGAGGTTTGTCAGCTGGACCGAGCTACAAGCCAGTGTTCCTCAAGCCGGTTTCCGCCGGTTAGGGAAGCCGCACCTCACTACGTCTGCTTCCAAATATAGTCTCTCTCTCTCTCTATCTCTCTCTCTCTCTCTCTCTCTCTCTCTCTCTCTCTCTCTCTCTCTCTCTCTCTCTCAGCATAGTTGCAGAGATCTTGGTGATGTTCATGTCCAAGATGTGACACAGATTCCTGCCTCCTGTCATGGTGGTATGAAGAATCATACTGCCTACATGTCCTTTCATTATAGGCTGAATGTGTTCAGAAATACACTCAGTGCCCACTTTATTAGGAACACCTGTACAATATATGGCAATGTAATACAGCAGCTCTGCCATAGTCTACTTTTACAAAGTTTATAATGTTCAGTTTTTGTTGACATTGTCAGAAATGTGTATATTCAATTATATGTTTATTTTTGTCCTCCCTATTTACATACACGGAAACACCCCTGAATATAATGCAGTCCAGCACAACTCCACCTTTAACAATGACCTCAATGCTAAAACATAACTGAATAAACACCTCTGACAGTGTCAACAAAAACTGACTTTAAAGCAGACTTTATAGCAGAACAGCATTATTGGATTGCATTAGATTGTACAGGTGTACACTGATTGGAAAACCAAAACTGGCTTAAAAATGTGTTTGTACATGCATTCAAATGCATAGTATTTCCTGTCATTGCCATGTTTGCTCAATGTTTCATCTAGGCCTTGAGGCATAATCTTATATGTAAGGGAGGGAAATGACTCCCTGTTGATAAGAATCATCTGCATTGTCTAACACAGAATGGAGAGAAGGGATGGGAGTAAATTAGAAGAGGAAGGACATGAAGTAAATTAGCATAGTAGCAAATAAATTAGAGTATAATGAGCAATGAGCATTAACACCATTCTCATTTCCAAACAAAAAAGCAGGGGTGTGGTTTCAGTAAACATGCACACATATATAAATCACCTATAGTCTAAGCATCACTGACATCTAAAAATAGGATAATAACCGAACAATATTTCTTGGAAAGTTATTTTAGGATGCAGGTAATAAGCGTCATATGTATTTGTTGCTTGGTCTGTCATCCCGCCATGTATACAATATCTGCAGATTGAGCAAGTGAGCAACACTGAACAACAAGCAGAGCAACCATAAAACATTATACACACATGAACATTTTATTTTTCTAAATAAGACACAATTTCAGTTAAAACTCTTTACATCAGTTAATATCTGCAATATCCAGGTGGATCAATTCTCTTGTAATAAACTGTTGCAACCACTACCACACCACGGTACACAAGAAGACACAAAGAAGCCTACAACTGAACAAAATATAACTTACAGTCAAGAGAGTGCTAAGATAAGTCAGTGTTCATTATTTGGAAAACTCTCCTATAAATGTGGCTGTTTCAAAACATCACTAGGTCATGACAGGTTGATACCTTAGAATAAATTGAGCCAGTGCCAGGTGATAGATAAGCCACCACATGTGTTAGAAAAGTAGCAAAAATGCATATCATTCTCTTACAAAAAAATGTAAAAAACCCATACAGTTTCATTGCATTTTATACATAATGGCATCCTTTTCATCCTACAGTACAACCTTGACAATGATGCTGACAAAACTGCATCCAATAAATCCAGAATGAATTCAGTGGTATGTGTTTACTGTGTAGAACAAAGTTAAATATTTTGAGACATCATAAGACTTTGTGTTTCGGCCCGAGTGCTCGGAACATTTTTATACTACTGAACATTGACTCACATGATTGTTCATTGAATGGTTCTGTTCCCAGGTCAAATAATGCCACTCCTCACTACAGTAAGCAGGCAACAATTATAAAAACCCAGAAAACAGACATCATCATCAAGTACTCAAAGCATTCTCTATGCAAATATCTTAATCCAAAACAAATAAAAGAATCATATTATCTGCCTTGCATTCTTTCACTATCTTTCATTCTTTATTTTCCTCTCCCTTTTCCTTCATATCTCTCACTCTATCTCTGAATACATCTTTATTGCTTTTCCTTTTTTCCAGTGTGTTCTGTCTCAGGATTGTACTCTTGTGCTTAACGCTTACAGAGTTTCTTTGATTCCTCCTTTTCCCACTTCTCATCAAAGTTCTCAGTGCACTGCAGGACTGTTCATTGGGCCATTTGGACCACAACTGCCTTCCAGGTTCTGTCTTTGTCAAAATCCTGCTGTGTTCCATTGGATGCTTGCTGCTGAGGGAGCGAAACAGGAAGACGGAGAAGGAGATAGAGATTGGAGAGAGATGAAATGTGGAAGAGATAAAAGATATGTGAAGGATGAGCAGTATGATGTGTTTATTATATATGTGTAATTGTATGACAGATGTTTTATGTCATCATATTTAAATGCTATTTACATGAGCTATAGCTGGTCAGAACACCTGGAACAGAATTAAATGTATCATTTTCCACATTCCCAAATGTCTCTCGTTGGAAGTGGAAAGACAGACAAGGAGAGAAAAAGACAGACAGACAGATTTGTCCCTTGTGTCCGCTACTGCTGCTTTTACCTGCCTTACCTCGCAGTAATAGGTTGGGGTGTGCATGCTGTCCTCGCACTCTGGAGCCCCTATGCGGAGCTGACTCTTGTAGGAGGCACAGTGCACCACAGTGGCTGAAGTTAGAATTGCTTGCACCAGTAGCAGCACCATCAGAATGAGCAGCAGGATGTCGTAGGATTGCTGGACCACAGACACAC
The DNA here is from genome assembly GCF_020085105.1 of Siniperca chuatsi. Taxonomy (NCBI): domain Eukaryota; kingdom Metazoa; phylum Chordata; class Actinopteri; order Centrarchiformes; family Sinipercidae; genus Siniperca; species Siniperca chuatsi. Next base: position 19,307,217 of record NC_058045.1, on the reverse strand, counting down.
ACACACACACACACACACACACACACACACACATAAAGATGAAACTAGATGATTCTGAATGAGAATTCTCAATGAGTCAATTCCATTGTTTCTCTAAAACCTGTATTTCTCATGCAAAAGTAGGTCAAGGCTGAGTAAGTAATGCTTACTAGAGAACCTGCACATTGCACACTACTGGGAAATGTTCACTTTATTAAACTGACCTTGGCTGTAGGCACATCATGCAGGAAAATTTCAATAAAGCTGATCACGCTGCAAGAGAGGAAGCCGGAGGCTGAAAAGAGCAGGGGAGACGTCACGCTGCTGATGGCAATCAGCACCTCCACCTGAGAGACGCCAGGAAGAGAGAAAAAAGAGAAACAGAGAAAAAGGGAACAAAGAAAAAAGTTTGTAGACCCAGAAGAAAAAGGAAATAGACCCAGTTTGTATAACTGAGACATTTTGTTATGAATAATAATGATTATCCTTCCTCAGCAGAAATGCATCCTTATTAACTCCCATGAGAAAGTAACAGTAAGTAACATTATTTATATAGTGCCTTTCAACAGCAGAACGTCACAAAGTGCTGCACAATAAAAAGATAAGGCAACAGACATAAATACAGACATACAAAACATAAAAACACCATAAGATATAAATACATTTTTAAAAAATGGCAAGTCTAAAGAGGTAGGTAGGTCTTGAGCTGCTTTTAAAAGTGTTCATAGTGTCCACAGATCTTCAGTTCAAAATGAGGGCCAGAACATCAAAAGCACAGTCCCCTTTAGTTTTAAGCCTGGAGAGGAACAACCAAACAACCCTGATCAGAGGACCTTAGAAATCTCCTGGTGACATAGGGCTGCAGTAGATCTCTAATGTAGGCAGTTGTCTGACCATGCAGAGCTCTATAAATGATCACAACAACCTTGAATTGAATTCTGAATTTGATGGGAAGCCAGTGAGAGACCTGCCGAGGCAGGTTAAAAGGGAATAACAATTTTCGAGGCAGCTCCATCTCAGCTTGAGACACAATGGGCCTGAGTTTTTCAATGTTTCACTTAACATGTTGGTCAAGGAGGAGGAGAACCACCCCAGGGCTAACCCAGAGTTACCCACCCACTGCTGAGGTCTGTCGATTAGGATACTGTGGTCTAAAGTGTCAAAACCTACACTGAGATCCAACAGTACCGAAAAAGAGCATTCTCCTGTATCACCCTTCATCAAGATATCATTTGAGACTCTTAGAAGAGCTGTTTCCTAGTTTGGTTTGCACAGTCACAAAATGGATCAGTATTTGAACTCTAACAAAGACTGACAGCTCCAAATATATTACTTTAAGTTGATCATATCCACCCTTTAAAAGCTATTAAGATTTTTAGTGTACTAAACATTCACAAGACTGGGGTTCTAACAGCTAGAGTATTGTCTTGTACTCACCAGACATTTGTTGGGGTATTCTGACACAACATGACTGGCAATAGCACTAGGAAAACACTGCAAAGGATTAAAGATCAGACACAAAGTTATGATGGACGGCATCTTAGTCAGCTGCAATCTGTGTCTTAATGAAAAGTAAGTTTTATTGAGAAAAACTTACAGCCACAAGAATCCAGAAAAATGTGACAGACAAGTAGGGTCCAGGAAGCAAAGCATCCATGTTGAGTGCAATAATTCCTCCGAATACAGCAGAAATTCCCACAATTACTTCGATCACCTATTAGAGATGTTCTTCAGTGATTGATAAACATTGATCAGACAGAAATATCATAAAATAAATAAACTGAAAACTACTCACGGAATATGCTTTAAGGAGTCGAGTGGGGAACACTGCAGGCGTTATAACCACAGGTCTGTCATATGTCACTGGCTAAAAGATGGATGGAAAGATTGAGAGGAGTTAGAATGGAAAAGTGAAAGTTAAAGGGAGACTGAAAGTGGGGAGACATCAGCTGAGTGAATCAAAGCAATCAATCATCACTCATCACTCATAAACACATACACACACACAAACCTTCCTGTGGCAGCAGCAGTCTTCTGCAGAGCGGGCTGACAGGATGACAGTACTGGCCATCAACACCTCCAGCAAAATCATCAGGATGAGGTTAAAGTTGATCTGAACAGACAGAGTGGGAGGGAGAGCAGCGACACAACAGCAGAAGGAAGATTAAAGAAGGGAAATAGAGCAAAATGTTTTATTTGGAGAATGACTTGATATACTTATGTATGTGCAACCAAAGGGTTGGTAGTTTTCATTATATTATGGATTTACATTGACAGCAGAAGGGTTCAGGACCAGTTTACATCCGAACCAAACCAGGCAGGTGGTTGTCACAGCAAATGTTGACACGTAGACCACCTGGAAATCTGACACCTTGGAAAAAAACAAGATAACATGAGAAGTTCATTAGTATGAAGCCTCAATTGAATAAACACATTACAAAATACATTAAAACATAATTATCTCTTTTGCCTTTGGTGTGTTCATTGTTTACTCACTGCAACATGTCTGTTCTTGGCAATGGCAAAACTGGCTATCGCTGCAGGAAGGCCCTGTGAAGAACAGAACAAATGAGCTGCTGCGTTTATCTATTTAGTGGATGCTGTCCAACAATGATGCGTTACTGGCATTTTGACGTCTAATCTAAACAGTGTGTATAAGCTCATTAAGGCAGAGCTGTATATAAATGTCACTGTGATTATACACCAAATGATGGTCACTTACAGAGCCTGCAGCACAGCGTAGGTAGTCCATGGCAACAGGAAACACATTTCCCAGGTACAGAGAGAAACCAGATGTGATGAGCAGACTGCCCTAAGGACACACACACACACCCACCCACACACACATACACACACACACAGGCATGCATGCATATACAAATACAGACACTCAAAAATGCGTCCAACAGGTAAGACTTCAAAAGAATGTTAACATTCTCTCACACACAAAAACACATGCACACAAATATTTAACAATACCCCTTCACATACCCATACCCATTTCTGCCTTTTGATATTATAGCACTTGGATTATTTTGAACGATGCAATTGATTAGAGCTTGCACAGTCTGGAGACATATTGTTGTGTGTTTCTCCTCACCTAAATGTGGAAGCACAAAACAAGATTTCTTGTCGCCATCACACTCAACATTTCTAGATTGAGATACTCACTCAAAAAAGATCATCCCAACCTTTAAAATTAGTGTATTATGGATTAAATAGATGCACCCTGTTATGTGCTTCCTTTGTACCTCTCCCTGACCATCTTTCCTCTCACCCCTATGAGGACACTGTAGAGCCAGGCCCTGTAGCTGAAGCAGGGGTGCTTTAGAGGCTCCGGCTGGGCCAGCTGCAGGTCACTGGCCCTCACGTCCACTGTGTAGCTGTCCCGTTCGGGCCTATAGCGCTCCCCCCTTTCTGGCCTTCTCTCTGCTCCACTGTCGCCCCGCCGTCCCAACGTCCCACTGCCCCTCTCCAGGGTGGGCATGTGGCTGTAGGTGAACTCCTCTCTGGCTGAGAGCTCGTCGCACTGCATCATTGAAACAGCTTGGGCTAACTTCAGTGATGGGATGGGAAACACCGAGTAAGGATTACAGCCGAGCTGGGAAAGGGGGAGGAAAAAATCCAATTGTGAAAGCTACGTGAGTTCGGGTCCTTTGTCTTTTAACCTGTTTTCAACATGTTTCTTCACAGCAGTTCCCATCAACAGGAGGCAATAAGTTTATTTTCAAAATGAACATGGAAATCAAGAAAAAGTGCATTGAATTAAAAGAAAATGAGCCATTGGTTTAATAATCATGCAGTAACCCAAAAACAACCCCCTCCTTTTTGTCTGCCTGAGCCAAGAGAATGGCACTCATTCAATCTCCCACTTTTTCACTGCTCTTCTTTTTCACATATTGCTCCCGCCACACTCACCTGTTGTTGAGTCTCTTGCAGAATCTCCCCAAATATTGTCCAACAAAGGTATCCCTCAACAACTGAGATCAAATCATCACATGAAAGACAACTTATTTTTGTCTGCAGCTCCTTATGCTCCCCATCTCTCTCCCTGCACTTACGCTCTCTTTCACCCCCACTCTCCTCCTCTTTTTTCTCTCTCTCTCTCTCTCTCTCTCTCTCTCTCTCTCTCTCTCTCTCTCTCTCCTTTACACGACGTTTCTCAGAAACAGTTCTGAAAAGTTTTTTTGAGCCCCTTCAAAGTGTGGAGCTAAAACACATGGCTCTTGTGCTGCCAGCCTACTTTGTGCCAAAGGGAGAGCGCCTGTGCATGACAACAAGGGGAGGATGAAGGGGCTCGCGCTGGGGGCAGAGTTTGTAGGGCAAACACCCTTTTTTCATTCCCATTTGCTCATGCACACACACACACACTCACACACACACACACGCACATCAACCCACTCACAAAACAGAACAATAGACACTCAGAAATGAGCACATGGCAACACATGTGTTAAGAAATTCCAGTTCATAGCAAGAAAAATGAAGCAGCCACAGAGAGTAATTCACATAAACCCCATCATGTACAGTGTCAAACTGTTGTTTTTTTGCCTAAATAGTTGAATGCGTCCCCCTGTGGAGTTCCCTTCACAACTTCCCTTCTTCCCTTGGTGTTACTTAGCGCTCCACTTGCAGTTCACAGCCCAGTAAATTAAGATGCCCAGCAGTGCTTTAGAAAAGAGGCAACAGAGACATTTCCCTGGCTTAATCACAGTCTCTTGTCTGACACAGCTAATCTGATGATGGATAATTTCTGCTTTAAATAAGATTCTCCTCATTCATACTCATTCAGGAGTAAATCCTATTGGATGACGACATCTTGTGAGTGTGTGCTCATTGTGTCCCTGTATAAGCATGTAACATGTATGTGCATCTCAGGATTCCATTCAGTCTTTAACACAGCAGAGCATTCTCAGCTCAACATTGTTCCCGGGCGGCGGTAACCATGGCGTCTCCTTAACAACTGCTGTCATCCCGTCCCTCGCCATTCTAATGTCTCCGCCCAACATTCACACACACATACACACACGCACACAGACGCACACAAAGAGAGAGAAGTATACTGCAGTTCTATGGAGACATTAAAGGGAATCTGTGGAACACTGATTAGATGAGACACAATTCAATAAATGGGAATGTAAAGAAAATTACAAAAAGCCTGTCTGGACTGGATTGTTTACTCCCAGTAATTAGATTATTTACCATTTCATAAATATAAAAAAAATCATGGAGCCAAACAAACCCTGAGTATCTTGCTGCTGCTGACATTTGTGTCACATAAAGAACAATGAATATCAGTATCATGTTTGGCTCTTAAGTTTCTCTGTGGCAGGATTGCACAAAGCCTATGAGAGTTTCTTCCTTTTTTTTTTTTACAATTGGTAACACATTTCTCAATAATGGGTTCACTTTTTCAAAACTCTTCTCACAACACAAGTCAATGTGGAATAAAGTGTGGATGACTTTTCATTGCTTTGACACTGTGGAGGTGGGTATGGGTAGCTGTCAGCTGCAGAGGGAGAGGTGGTGGAGTTGTTCAGGTGAGCAGCATCAAGGAGAGATAATTGGCACAGCTGAACCCAGATAACTAATTATGCTCTCCTTTAAATACAGGAGCATGCTGGACACAAGGAGGGAAGAAGCAGACGGAGTTGTAGCCGAATCATGCTACCATGAGTTCCTTTGGCCCTGAGATACATGCTGAGACCACGTTTTCAGTTTATTCTTTCTTTATTTCTTTTTCTCCACACAATCTTTCCCTCTACATCTGCCGTTTCTCCGACTGCCTCTGCTTCTTCCCTCCTTGTGTCCAGCATGCTACTGTATTTAAGGAGAGCATAATTAGTTAACCGGGTTCAGCTGTGCCAATTATCTCTCCTTGATGCTGCTCATCAAGCATGTCGGTAAAGAGAACCGTGTTAAGAGTTTAGAAAAAGTTAACTAAATATCTCCTGATGGCACCGCAAATCTCTCTTATTTTAAATCGATACACAATGCATGTCTGCATGAGAAGTGGGAGGGGAAATCTATTCAGCAGCATCTCACTGACAACAGCAGTACAGAGGGACCCCACACAGGGTTTTCACTGCTTTGGTTTTACCTTTGTTTGGCAAGAGAGTGGAGCAGTAGAGAACAAGGCTAGGTCTGTTCTCTCTGCACAGCTTGGATTCTCTATTTCTACTTCTCTTTATAGGTTTATACTTTATGTCGGATGTTATGTTATGCTTTTCCCTCTGATTTGCTTTACACCTGTCTGTCCGTCTCCCTCTCTGACCATGACACCCCCTCTGCACCTCCACCTCTTTGAACTTGGCACATCGGCAAACTACTTCAAACAATGTGAAACATACCTACAGCATATTGGCTCACTGAAATAACAGGCATTTCACCATGTGAGTATGGAGCCCCAAAACTGACAAAATGTAGTAGGTTTTCTGACAAGCCAAAGTTAGCTAGCTAAGGCTAATTGGATGGTTTTAGTTAAGGTTGTTTGACATTATGAGAAAAGAGACTTTAAATGATGCACATCTCCAAATTGTCAAGGACAACACAATAAAGCCCAAGACCTCCTTTTTGGTCCTTGATGAAGACAAAAAGCATGCACTTGAAGGTGAAGATAATTATTAAGATAAAAGCATGGTGTCTGGGAACTTCCAAGTAGCATTAGCGTGCTAACTTTGTTGGTGTTAGCTTGCCAACCAAAATGATTTAGCTACTTTAGTCTTACAGCAATATGCTGTACAGTATATGGATGATTAACATTAAACTGGCTGATGCAACGTTAGTTTTATTACAACATTTTGTCAGTTTTGGGGCTCTATTCAAGAAACTTGTTCAAAGGTTTTTCCTTTCTTTTCTATTTTTTCCTCATTGATTTCAGGCTATTTATCTAAGACTGCATTGGCTTGTGTGCAGTTGGGTGCCAAATTAAACCACCCCCCTAGCTAGATCTAACCTTTTATCTCTGGAGAACAAAACAACAACTGACTTTAACCCTTTCAAAATGTTACATCACACAGAATAATAGATGTCCCCTTGTGGGTATTTTTGAGCCCAAGACTGCACCAGAAGAATCTAAGAGCAGATTCATAGTATTCTTTATATTAATCTTTATAGAGGAAAGATATATCAAGTCACACATATACATGTCATGTGGTTTCACAATCCCTGGAAAACAGCTGACAGCATAATGTTCCCACTTCAGGACTAAACAGGCCTGGAGCCTCTCACACACGAAATGGCGACACTATTTGACTGTTACACATCTAGTGACCCATGCTGATGACAAAAATATTCTCGCCCAACTTCCAGTCTTATAAGTGTGAAAGCAGCTCCTCAATGTTATCTTCCAACAGTTCAAACAGAAAAACCAAAACACAGTCATCCCCCTGACATGCAACATTTAAACACAGATATTTAAAAGATGAGCTTTTTGTTTTTACAGCGATATCTAACAGTAAAGAGAGAAAACATCAGTGGATATATACATTAACTTACATTATCTGTTTTTTATGAACAATATTTACACAGTAGTGGAGGAAGGAAAAGTTCTCTTTCCCACCCAGTTGCCCAAAGTTACGCGATGAAAGTCCCTCTTTTGCGTCACTCACATTACAGGTACCTGTCAGTTAATTGTCTTGTTTGGCTTTAAGAAGTAATCAGCACAGATAATGCTAAGTGACTGACAAATATACAAATTACTCTGCACAGGTACACATGTTTAAGCAAATAATCACAACATGAGGCAGTAGTTCTTCCTCACAGCCAGGAAAGGATACACTCATGGCTTATCACATTACGCTGAGGTTGTTTATCGTCTCAACACGTTGAGCCATGTATTCAGATGCTCTGACTGTTGCAGTTGGTTGCAACTCTTCCTCTGAGTTTTGATAGTCCCACCTGATCCATTAAGTTCAACAATAACTGAGAAATATTTGCTGAATGAGGGACATTGTTACAGTAATGTATGTATAACCTGTGCTAAGATAACAAGAAGCATATTAGCAACTGATGAGCTTCACAGAGACAAAGAACTGGACAGTCCACAAGTCTTATTTTTCTCTTTCACTTGAAATGATCCGACACTCAGATACATCTCAATACAGTGTCATGTCTCTGATATCGCTCTGATAAATATTCTCTGATCCTGTGTGAAAAGGTCATGAGATCAGACGATGGATCCCTTCGAGGAGGACAGGTGGATGGACTGGATGCGGATGGCCAGGGTTTTCTCCAGGGCCTGCAGGATGTCACAGCCGGGGCTATCCGGAGGTGTGTCGTACAGCAGCTGTTTAAATGGCTCCAACTCGATCAGCATTACCATGTTCTTTAGGAAGTAGCCCTCTATATAGGACGCCAAGTCTGGAGCATCAAGAAACTGTAAAAATAAATAAATAAGGGGCGAAATATGGTTGGTTATCACTGAAAACAGAATTTTAACAACACATTTAAAAAAAAAAATTAAAGATCAAATTCTTGGATCAAACTCAATGTGCAGCAATAGTTGCATGTAGTGGACACTTTTATCCACAACACTTTAAATTGCTTTGTAGCATAGCTTGTTTTTGTACTGTCCAGTAGTATTAGTGTGGGTGTATTCTCTTCTATTTTTGCACCTTGGTATGGTTGTAGATCTCCACACACGTTTCAGTGTTAATGTTCTTGGAGCAGATAATCTCACAGTGCCTCTGTAGCGCCTCCAGCTGGAAGAACTTGGCTGCAGACAGAAGCTGGAAAAAACACAATCAATTCAAATTAATGTTTAGAATGTGTTTTGTATTTGATCATTGACATTATCGTAACATTTAAACAGTTCAGTATCCATAAGTGAGGAACTGTTTCATAGTATAAAGGTTTGTTTGTTTTCAGTGTAAGCTTAATAATATAGCTGGCAGGTTATAATGGTAATAACCTCCATAATATCAGTGTTCCTGATGTGCAGAGCTTCTGTCCCTCCAAAGTAGAGATACTGCATCACCAGCTGAAAAGAGGAAACAAATATTGCACAGCTCCCATACAAGGATAAATACAATATGAATTTCTGAAAGAAGGAGTATGAATAAGTGGTTCAAATGTAATTAAAAAGTTTCTCACCTGAAAAATGTGATATTTGACATTGCTGATTTCAATGCATGTGTTTTCTCCGCAAGGTCTGTTTGCTAGAAGAGTTTTAAACCTTGAGAGAAAGAAAAAGAGGTAGAGAGAGCGAGAGAGGAAAGATCAGCCTTACTGTAATGCAGTATTTTGGTATTTCATTCATGTTTCTAACACTCTGTGAAGGGGAATAAACCTTAATAATATACAGTAGCTAATAGCATGGAGCGAGAGCACAATAAGCCTTGAATTATTCTACAGTAATGGGTTAATTTTAAAATGAGCTTAATGAGTTATTTTATGTTTTCTCTGAGGACATTATATCAACACATTTGAGCGATTTGTCCTTTCTCTTCAGTCACTTTATGACAGCATTGATTGGTTATCATCAATGTGACATGGCATGAGAATGAAATGGACGTCTGTCAAGATCCCGGGGGCAGGAAAAAATTACTTTATGGATCAGCACGAAGAAATGTACAGTACTGACATCACATCTCAACAGCATATCAACACACCATGTTAAGTGTTTGGTTATTGCTGTATAAATTAATTTATCTTTTCACATTACAATTTACAGTCACATAATTCAGAGCCTACATAGTGTCATATACAGCAGAGTCATATGCTACAAAAATGACTGTATATACATATTTCCTGTACTTGGATATTTGAAAGCAGATGTTTAAGTGAGTGTACCTGTTGGAAGCTGTAAAGAGCAGGACTTTGTGGGCGTAAAATGGCTTCCCCTCCACCAAAAAGGTCACATCTGACATCTCTTTGTTGTTCAGGAAGTGAGGATCTGAAAGACACATGGCCAGATGATGTTTTTCTGATTATCATGAAAAACAAAAACAAATGGGGTGTGCAACCTAGCTTTAATGGCCATTTTAGATACATTTCTGCTACTTTTTAAACCTTTTTTTTTTTTTTTTTACAATTTCTATTTAAATCCCTGAACACTAGATGGCGTTATCTGCACTTCCCATTTTCCCGCATTAGGCATTTACTAGTAACAGCCGACTCAAACAAATACATCAGAGTAGTGCTTTTGTGCTGCCTTAATGCTGTATTTTTCCACTGTTAAACAGTATAGATTATGACAGTATACAGACAGGTCCTCACCCAGGCGTGACGACTGCTTCCTCTTGATCTCCACCAGTTTTGGGATGGGGTAGGGTCCATAACACTGGGTGAAGGTTGCAGACAGCTGCTGACTGATCACCTCATTCTGACAAAACACAGACAGAGTAACAAAACATCAGAGGGTGAGGAAAGCTGCTTGGGCGGGCTCTGCCAACATCCAGGAGTCCATGTTGCACAAGAACACAAGCACTTACTGTAATGCTCCTCTCCTACACAAACATCCCCAACACAATTATCAGCACAGTAAGAGAGGTTAAACTTCTGCAGCCTTCTATCACGCTCAGCAAAGACTTTATTCAAGCAATTGTTCCAATAAGCCACATATTCATGGCTATCTCACACCTTTGAAAGCGGATCAGATGAATATCAGTCTTATTTCTTATAGCCTCAGTTCCTTAGAGATTAGGCCTCACACTCGGCCTGTGATGGGGAACACCGCGACAGGCCGAGCTACTGTAGGAGTGTGAGAAAGAGAAAGACAGGAGAGTAAGATCTTTGCACCCTTAAACCTAACTTTCCACCAGAGTGTGTGGTGCTTAAACTGAAGGGGGAGGAGCAGTGCCATTCAGCTGCAGCAGCGGTGCGCAACACTACAAGCCCCATGTGTGCAGTCAGGCTGCTTGCTCTTACTGAAGCATGACGCCAACAAACGGCTATTAACAGCCACCTACTCCACCAGGAACAAATACACATTTCTGTAATTTCCCCCACATTCAGCAGCCAGACACAATGTGTGACAGTGTGAGATAGATTAATTGAATTGAATCAAACTGAACTGTAGGGAACCTGAGGCCCTCATAGAGATGAGGGTCACTGGCCCCACCATACATCAACCAAGACGTATAGACAAGGACTGATAACTGCAACAATCCACTGAAGGCTGAAGGCTGAGTGTATGAGTTTGTGTGTGTGAGAGAGAGAAAGAAATACTGTCGGTATGGGATTTCAGATGCATGCGAGTTCCTGCAGTTCTGCTTGAGTGTTTTATCTATGTGAGTGTGTGTGAGTGTGTGTGTGTGTGTGTGCACGCGCGCACAGCAGTGTTTTTTCTCATATCAGCAATGAAAGCAAAACTCATCTCACCGGCAGGGCACCACTAAGCCAAGGCAAAACAAACAGAGGTGCCAGACGGGACAATGATGTGCTGTTTTAAATCTAATATGGCCTACCAAGGGGATCATGAGCTTAAGTAATGAGACAGGGCCCTGATCTAATGAGCAGCAACAGCGAGGAGCGGGGGGCATGTCAGAAATTATTATCATTTTAGGTAATTGATATTGAGTAGGCCCCTGGGGCTCTGTCAGTCTCGGTGAAGCTGATGACCTGGCTACCTAATGACAATCATACAAAAAGAGAGGAGCTCAGTAAACAGAGCTGATATATTTGAAAGTATAGAATATAAAATGAAGATGTAAACTTTTTAAAGGTTGAGATCAAAATGTAGATTTGAAATCCAACTGAAATCCAAAGTGATTTAACAGGTGACACAGACCAGCAGTACCTTGCTAGCTCTGAGGATCTGGAACATAAGAGGCAGGCCATGCGTGATGAGCTCCTCAGTGTACTCCTCTTCCTCAATGCAGCTGAACTCTTTCAGAAGACCCTGGATCAGAGGGCGGCGTTGCTGATGAAAACATGTGCGCAGAGACTCCAGCCAAGTGTGCAAAGTCCATGGAACCCCTGGGAAATAGTGACAGATGAAATGTATCAAATGCACACACAAACACACACAAAGAAGGTACTAATGTTGCATACAGAATGTGAGACTGTAGAAACCGCATACACATGTTTTAGAGAGTGTTTACAGAAACTAACCAAGGCTCCTTATATCTATGGTGATGTCTACATGCCCGTGTTCTGCACTGTGATACATGGCTTCTTTCAGGGCTTTAAGCTTGGCCTTCCCAGTTCGGATCAGGTCAATATGAGACTGACTTCTACCTTCCAGCTCCGAACCCTCTGCCAGAATCTCTTCCAGGGATAAGATGTCCCCTTTCCCCTTCTCCGTGTGGGACAGCAGCTTACGGAACACATTTCTAGAACAAAAGCACAAAAACAAAACAGACTGGTCTGTACAGATTATATGACTCTATTTATTTGCTTTTTATTGCATGAGTTTGTGTCTCCTGTCCAATATCGCCAAGTGCATTTGTATTATACACTTCTGTATATCTTCAAAGTGATATGACAGTCACTGAGTTATGGTCATTACTGACAATCTGAAATTAACTGTCTCACAGCTTTGACTTGTTATTGCTGCATATAGCATAGTTTTAATTAACAAGTATGGTTAGCTATACAAATGGCTTACAAAGAATTGTAGATTTGTAGAATGGACAATCTACTATATTTGGTGTTAAATAGGTATAAGTGACTAGAGAACACTTTTTTTTGTAATTTACATGCACCAAAACTTCAAATAGTAGGGGAATTAATCATATATGCTGAAATTATGTTTTTAATTTCTATGGTACATTTTTAATATGTTTGGTCCTCCATGTGGACCAACTTGGATATGTCTTTTTAGGAAAGCTTGATGCTCCTGTTACCAATATCTGTGTCATTTTGTGAGAACCGGATAAAAAGATTGAGTGTGTGTCATTTATGTGATAGACCATGCCCGATCTTTAATTTATTGGCTTACGTCTCATAAAATATAGCTGCCAACCCAATATAGCTGGTATATTGTTGCCAAATACAGTTAGATACACTGGCGCTGTGTACCAAAACACAGCGCCAGTGTATCTAGGTTTGATGGAAATTGCATGACACAAACAAAAACTCATTGGGAAAAATTAGGTAATGCTCTATTTTACAGGTCAGCAGCATTTCAGAATAAATTCCTCATAATTTGCATGACGTTTTGTGGAAATAACTATGTCATTTGTTACTAATTATAGGGGAAACATAGACAGTATTTAATTGGCACACTTATAGTGAATTACAATTAATTGCTTGCATAACGTAGACAGTCTTTTAGTAAGTGCACAGCTGGTCAGCTGAACATGCAAAAATGAAAAATGTGTATACAGGCAACTGAAAATTAAGGCCCTGTAAAATAAAGCATTACCAAAAACTATTCTGAATACATGCTTATGGATTATTAACATAAAGAGGAAAACTAAAATGTTGGACTTTTATGGTCTTGGCACACATGGACAGAGATTCCCACAATACTTGCAACAAACTGAATGTGAACAAAGGTTGAGGAAGTTCATGAATTTCAAAAGAGGTAAATGTTGAAATGTGGTTTTAGCGCTGTAATGTGGCACATTGAAACCATGCTATATTTAATTAAGTCTTTATTTTTCATACATTTACGATGGTTGTCCTGTTTTTAGTTTACGTTGTACCATCTCAAGCAAAAGGAGTTTGGTCAGACAGTAGTAGACATCTAATGACACCAACCAATTCAACAGTTGAGGTGTCAATTTCATGGACATGCTCTGATGAGATTGTGTTTGTGCATAAACAAGATTATATGCTGAATACACAGTACGAACAGAGTGAGCTTGTGTCTCTTTCATGTTTATTCACTCGGGAGTGTGTACTCATGATTGAACATCAATGTGTGTGTGTGTGTTACCTACCTGTGTCCGTGAGCTGCTGCCAGGCTGTAGGAGTTCATGTCTCCCTGCGGCGCGGTGGAAATGCCATTACGGTACATGGTTCCCACCATGGGGTCCGCCCCCCGCTCCAGCAGCAAACTCACAAGCTCAAAGTTACCTGTGCATGAAAAACAATTGGCAGAGCTTATACATACACACACACAAACACAATAAGATTAAACCAGAAAAATGGCAGTGAGTGAGGCAAACTTGTCATCATTATTCTGCATGCATGCCTATATTTGTCTTTATTTTTCTAGCCCCCAGGATAAATATGCCTCTGAAGTAATAATGATCATGCTGTTGTTATCAGCTGGTTATGGACGGCCAGCTGGTGTTTCAGTACAGCTGGACAGGAGGCAGAGGATGAGAGTCACGCTGTGTCTCTGTACCTGCAGCAGCAGCCAGCTGCAGCGGGGTCTCTGTGTAGTTCTCCATCCCATCCTGCAGGGACCCCTCCACGTTGGCTTTGGCATCCAGCAACAGCTACAGAGGTCGGGTGGTGACACGGAGGGGCATGATGGGAAAGAGAAAGGTAGACAGAGAGAGGAGGGTGAGGAGAAAAGGCTGATGGCTGATGAGAATGATTTGAAGTCAGCCTGGTAGAATTCAGCTTCTCTCATCTGGTGACTGGTTCATATTTAACTTCTACACTGCTAGTTTACAACGATGCCTGTACTGTACACCCAACTTTTAGATTTCCGAATTTTTCAAACTGTTGTTCTTCAGATACTTAATTTAATTTCTGTGTTTCCACTATTTAAAGGAATAGTTCAACATTTTGGGAAACACACGTTGCTTTCTTGCTGAGAGTGAGATGAGATGATTGATACCACTCTCACATCTGCCGTTAGATATGAAGCACAGCTAGCAGTCAATTAGCTTAGCAAGAAATAGTCAAAACCTAAATTTGTCATTTTTACACTTAGTTTTATGTATGGATTAAACAAAAAAAGAAAAAATTAGTGAGCTTTAGAGATGCTGGTAGGCTGATTTTGTTACCTTCGGACAGAGCCAGGCTAGTGGTTTCTCCCTGTTTCCAGTGTTTATGCAACATGTAAGCTAAGCTAACCATCTCCTGGCTCCAGCTTCATGTTTACAGTAAAGACATGAGAGTGGTATCAATCTTTTCATCCAACTCTTGGCAAGGGCGTGCATAAGCTTATTTCCCCAAATGTCAAATTATTCTTTTAATGTTTGCTGATATTTTTAACTGCAAATGCAGCAGTAATGACTATGAGCCAAATTGTCATAGCAGGCTAAATAGAATATAGTCTCATAAGTCTGTTTTACTGTTTTATTGATTTTTTTATTATTATTATTTTAACTGTAATTTGGTGCGTATTTTATATTTAAATTCATCTTATATAACAGTACTCATGCACCGGCTGTAACTGAGAAAATTAACTAAAGAAGTTCCTGAATATCAGAACTTTATTTCACCTAATAAGATGAAAAATGACTTGCATTTAAAATTAATATCTTGGAAAATTGAGTGGGACATGATTATATATTAAATGACAATACACTTTTACTCTGAATTGAATCTTTTTAACATAACATGGCTCAAACATTTTCCATTAGAATTTAATGATTCAAAATCCAATGGACAGATCATTTAGAGGACAATCTGAATTAGTTAAATGAGTTCGATAACAATTAGGTCACTGTGTTTCCATTTTCCACTCGCTAAATGCAGCCTGATCCATTTGATCAAAAATGCTAATTCACAGGAGGTTCAGGAGGCCATCAACACAATTGTTCAGACTTAAAGATTGTCTGGGTAAATGCCCAGACACAAAGATCAAATTGTACATCACACAAACAGCATCTCAGTAATTTTGAATAATGAAAATAAAAAAGAGAGACAGGAGAAAACTCGTAGTGGAGAACCATTATCATCATCACCACCAAGAAGCTTTGATGACAAAAATGACAATGATGACCAACCATGAGCTGAAGCACAACGAGAGGTCATGAGAGAATCACAGGTGAGAAAGGGCATCACTACCTGCACCACAGGCACATGTCCGTGTAACACAGCGAAAGTGAGGGGCGTCGCCTGCCGCGTTTCGGGAAAGACTGAGGGGTGCTTGTGCACTGAGTTTGGCACCTGGGGGAGGGACACAGGTAGGTGGGTTGGGTAGGTAGGAGGGAGAAAGGTGAGGGAGAGAGATATGAAGCCATTAGAACTACTGCATGGCCTACGGAGCACAAGACAAGCAGCTGCAGGGGGGAAAGGGGGGACAGGAAGCTCTGCAGGAGAAACTAATAAGTAGGGTAATTAACTAGGAACCCTGGGGCTGCGGAGGACATCCTGTCACTGTGTTGTTCGTCTCCTAATGAACACGATGGATTGATCTGTCTAGTTAGGCGTCGTCCTAATGGTTTCACTCTGATCTTTTCAGCCTCCACTGTGAATTTCTCTGACAGGGCTCTGACCCGACCTCTCTAAGGCTCATATCTCTGGTCAGGCTGCAATGAATAATGATGAGCCAAATGAAAGTGTGACATACATGAGACACAGTCACATGAATAAAGCACAAAGGCACATATTTTCCTCATGCTGGTTATGGAACAATGGGGAATTAATGTTTTGTGTTCTTTAAGGTTTATTGTTGCTATATTGTCACCGGAAATAAAAGCTGGTCTCTATAACAACTGTGTTTCTATAGCAGTTTTTGTCAGAAGGCAGCATCTACACTGTCAATCCAAAGAATGCAAGCTGGTATCACCTATGCAGTGGGCTAATGTTTGTCAAGTCCCCAATAAGTACGTTGGTGTGCTTCTTCCACTGTACCTACATTTGAGTACCAGAATGAACCGCTAAGTATTTTATTGGTATGTGATTCATACAACAAAATGATACAACTGTAAATAGTGGGCTGTATTATAAAGTGTAATCAATGATTCTAACTTTGAGAGAATTTAAAGAATA
This sequence comes from Siniperca chuatsi, assembly GCF_020085105.1. Lineage (NCBI taxonomy): Eukaryota > Metazoa > Chordata > Actinopteri > Centrarchiformes > Sinipercidae > Siniperca > Siniperca chuatsi. Next base: position 19,290,453 of record NC_058045.1, on the reverse strand, counting down.
TAAATGATTTTGAGGCTGCCCAGATAATGAAAGAAGCATGTTTGCACACATAAGAGGCAAAGAACATTTCAAAATGCAACTGATCAAATGCAAACCAAGTTCAAAACCAGATGCATAAAATGGGTCTTTATATTTTAGTCGACTGTGCTTTGTGCTTTGGCCAGGGGTCTTGAATGCAGTGGACTGCAAATCAACAATGATGGGACATGTTGTTGCCGAGGTGACTAACGAAGACCAGGATCATGAGGCCTTAACTGAACCACCTCTCTGAAGTCTGCACAGAGTCAAAGGATGCCATCTCTAATCTCTGCCGAGTCTGTGAGGAATTCAGTTTGCTTTAAGTCAGGCGATCTTTATCACTTTTTTCCCTAACAGAGAAAAAATTACTCAGCAGCAAACCTCTGTGTCATGTTTTTAAGCTCTAAATACTCAAATGCAAGTGAGTTTCATTGCACATACATTTTCAGTCTGTTTGTACACTGCTACATATCCTCTAACGTGGCAGGGCAGTCAGTGCCTCATGATCTTCAGCTCTTACACATTTAGCACCATGACACATGGGAGAGAACAAAGAAGGGGAGATGAGGGACAACATGGTTTTCTCCAATTCAACACCACACACTTCAGTTTTCAGTATTTAATAACATTGTTGACTTCAAGACTATCATTTTGAGATATGTATATATATATATATATATATATATATATACATACATAATACAAGGTCCTGTCAACACCTCTCACCTGTCATAAAAAACATTCCTACTTGATACAATGCTGATGTCTCTCACTAAAATTTCAAAAATACTGGCTGGATCAGTTTCATATTTTAAAAAGTTGAAGATATTTCTGTTTATCTGATAAGGGCAATGTACACTCCATTCTGCTCTGTGTGATTCTATGATCCTTCCTTCATTTGACTTTGATCTACCCAATGACGAAACCAGAACAGCTGTAAAAACTTCATCAGCACTGACCTCGCTGTTAATATCAGCTCCCGCATCCAGCAGCATCTGTACCATGGCTTCGTCTCCACGGACACAAGCGTACATCAGCGGGGTCATCCCCTGCAACAAGCGCAGGTACAGACACAACCTTTCTAAATTTTGATATTTGAGATTGAGTTTTTTATTTTATTGAGGAAGGGCCATGTCACATATCTGACATTGTGCCACTTTGTTAATTGACCACAAGTTTAACTTAAACTGTTTTTCATGGCTGAACTTTTGGTCTGCTCTAAACTTGACAGTTCCACTCCTGGCACCTTGAGTCTGATGAGAGTAATATTCTGCTATCGATCGTTTTAAAGGATACCATATGAGTCAATATCTCCTCTGGGCTATCAGGGACGTCAGCACAGCTTGCCTGGCAGAAACATACAGTACTACACTCTGTACTTGAAAGTTTCTGCTTAGATCAGCCCCCAACTAAATGTTGATTTTCCCATGGAAAATCACGAGTTACACTTGCAGTATTCCCCTGATGATTTACTGTACTGGAGGTGGTAGTTGTGATATAATGCAGAGCAGCCTTGGCAGGAAAGCTGCAGGAAAAATATATGTCAGAATGAGCTTTAATATTCATAACTGCCTTTCTGCTCACAAGACTGCATGGTGCTCAAAGGTAAAGGAGCCACAGTTTTCTGTTCCACAGGCTGTGTATGTCTGTGTATCAGTGTAAATGTGCGTGTATATGCATTATTTAATGTGTTGACTGTGTCTCTAACCTGCTCACTCATGCTGTTGATACCATCAGGCCCCAGCAGGTTGACAGCCTGCTTCACCAGGTCTGTGCGTCCACAGCTGAGCATACGGAAGCCCAGATCCTGCAGGAACTTTGCTTCAGTAGAGGCAGCATCCAGTTTCCTCGAGGCACAGAAGCAGTCATCCGTTCTGAAGAGCAAAGCACACGAAGTGATTCGCAGTGCAAGTGGACTATTTTGACTGTTTGCAATGCGCCAACAATGTATTTTCCCTGAACAACTGACGAGCTTTATATTTTTAACACTACAGGGAGGATGCATGGAAAATACGCATATCTTTTCTTGCTCATATGACTGATGTGCGAGTTTGTGTGCGAGTTCACACGTGCGCCTGCTGGTGTTTTCTATGTGCAGATGAAGAGGTTTGGTGCACACACGCTAAAAGGCGAGTACACTGACTGCTTACAGCCTTACCGAAGCTGACGGGGCTCACAGTCCACTCCAGGCAGCAGCAGTCTGGCAGCCTGCCGGACATCATCGCTGTCCACAGAGAAGCTGCGTCTGTGTTCCGTGTGAACCACGGACACGCGCACCCACTCCATCAGAGGTGGCAGCACCATGAACGGCCTGGAGGGGGAGATAGAGGCACATGTTCTGGCCACCAGAGACTAACACTGAACTTCAGTCAGTACTTAGTGTGCCCTGGCCCTTGCAAGGAAAATCCACCTAATACAGAATTTGCATATGTTATTTTGGAGATCTTGCCCAGTAGAGCGGATGTTTGAGAACAGGATGAACTCCGTTTTGAAGATTAAATCAAAGACCCAAAACTGGTATGTCACAGAGAGCCACTTTGATGTGAGAAAGTCTGAACTGAGCATGATCATAGCATAGATTATAAACCATAGATCATAGCAAGAAAAAAATGCAAATTCTGTTAATACAGTCTGTGTCAACTATGAAGATTTCTATCCACTATGTGCTGAATCATTTCACTACTTATTCTGCTCTATTCTAGAGACCTGAAGCTTGACAGAGTGATGTTATAATACTGTGCTGATGCTGTTAAGGCTCAGATGGTTACACTGAAGAAGCTCATATCTATATAATGTGCTATAAAAACCCACAGAATGCAACATATGCATAATGCATTATAATAGTTTCTATATGCCTTAAAATGCATTGTGATGTATAACAGTCATAAGGCATTACATGTATCAGAATACCACTTTACAGGGAAAGTATTGCAATAGCTCTGTGTTTCTAATCTATTTTGCACGACATTATAAGGTCTTATAAACATCATGATGCTCTCTGTAAACATAATGGATGGAGAGAATGGTTACTACATGCCAACATACAGTATTTTTGACAGCTCACTATCTGCTTAAAGGAAACTAAGGGTTTACTGGTATTTTGCAAACCTGCTGTACTGCAGAGCTTAGGCAGAGGCAGGAAATGACCATCACACGGTTGATACTGACATCAGTGCTCTCACAGTGAAAGGCTTGAGAGAGCAAAGTGGAAATGTGGTGGCACACAGAGAAAACAGAACCACATTCTCATTGACAGAAAATCTCTAAGTGAGAACTCTGGCTCTGCAGGACCCACAGATGTAAATATGCTAAATACAAAACCCATGAGTATGAATGTATTAAATAACTTCTTTTCCTGGCTTCCTGTCTACTTCTCTCCTCCACTCATCTGCTCCACTGTGTTTACTACAGCCACATGGAATCCATATGCATGAAGATACATATGCACGATGTCACATTTTGACCTTCGTTACTGACAGTATATTATGGATATAAATACACACTTTTTTCACTTAAGCAAAACAATGAGCTGTCATAGATACATTATGTAAAACATAACCACACTACTTTATGGCTACAGAACGCACCGTGTTATTAATATGACTTTGTGGAGTATTATGATCAGACAAATAACACATTATGAAGGCTGATATTGACTATTATAATGCATTACACATGGGTAAATATACACATAGGTATAAAAAACAAATGAATGATATGGGCTTTAAAGAACGTTTTACTGCTTTGTTATCCACTTTTAAACTAATAGATTTAAATAGTGTGTGTCAAATCTGTTTGTATGCATATACATATGCATGTTCAGATCAAAGCATTAACAATTAGTTTGATTTCATAAGAAAAATGTCATGTGTTTTGTATGAGCTGTCACATATCTATGCTGTGTGTACTTTGGTCTAGTCTTCCGGGATTTAGCCACTCATCAATGCTACTATGAGCTGATGCGAGGATCCTTTAATAATGGTTTGATCTACTAAGGAATGCAAACCCACTTGATGTTATTGGTTCCACAGAGTTCATTAAAGCAGCATACAACACCTACTCAAGATGCAAGGAACATATAATGGCAATACATTCCCTCACAAGCCCAACGGAAACACTAGTTCACAATAAGTTCAAGGTCTTGCTGTTTCCATGCAAACCTCTTTCAAGGACTGCAATAAAGCTGTGACATTCTTGAGGAAGTTGTTGCCATCTCAGGGCTTTCCCTAATTGTGGCTCTGGCAATGTGCTTAAATATGTCTGAAACAGACATACATCAATGTATTTGAGTTGGGACACCTGGGACACACATTAGCTGATAACTTGCTCCACTGCAGGCGATAAAGTCTGGAACCCCAGAGGAGGACTGGTCAGGCTCAACTGTCGGCACTGTTTCCCACCTCTGCCACAAGCTGACAGGGGTTTCCACCAAACTGTAGGAAATACTGAACAGGTCGAGGTACAAATGCTACAGTGAAATATGAGTATATATATATATATATATATATATATATATATATATATATATATATATATAATATGAATACATTTTTTTTTAAAGAAATAGCTCATAAACCCAGCAGAAAAAGCGTTTCATGAGTAGAAACTGCAAAGATTGTGAGGACTGTTCTGTGCTTTCCTGATTTGTGGGAAAACTGTGAAGTGTCCAAAAACTACAGGATGAAGGATCAAGGGAATTAACACCATGGAAACATTGCCTAATCCTTATGTCATTCTCGCATAAGTCACCAGCACAGTCCTACAGCTGCGGGCTGATAATGTCCCACTATGTCAGTGGCGATAATTCTAAATACTGACTGAGCACACCCACTTCAACAGCCCCTTCCTGCCACTGCTCAGGTCACCCAGAGGGCTCACTCAAGTAGCCAATAAGTTGACAATTCACTTATATAAAACTGTACTTTGCTTCTAGAGGAAAACATCTGGTGTGCCATTTCAGGGGTGAGCACAGAGAGCCAGAAATATAATAAAAGTCTGCTGAGGTTTACAGTTACAGCAGAATGATCTCTTCAGTTCTCAACATTACCACTGGATAGTGTCTATAAAGTTATACACTGAGGTGAAAAGAAGGACAGATGCACGAGTGTAAATTGTGGATAACCCAAGGGAGTTTCTACTTTTTCTCTCTGTGGTCTCATGGTGTTCTTTTATTATTGTCCCAGTGAACACGAAAGGTACAATATTTTTACTGTTCCACAGTACAAAATGAGGTTAAGGGGTCTGATGGATTAATCAATACCAGATGATTCTATTACTTTGCCTTGTTCTAGTTTTAAAAAACCTCACTGTATAAAAGCTCAAAACATTTTTCACTGTTCAAATATGGTGGGAGGTGCAAGTAAACATCTAGATACTGCAACTGACAACTTTCTTTCTCAAATACAACAAATAAAAAATTGTTTGTACTACTGTACTGTACATTGTGCTGTATTACCTCTTTATTACATTTTCCTGTTACATCTCTTCTCTAGGTTGCTTGCTTTTTGTTCTATTGTGAAAATGTGAGTTTTAGATTTCTGTCAGTTACAGGCTGTTAGCTTTGCTACAAACCTGCTGATGTCCATCTTCTCAGTTACTGACAGAGGTTGATAGAAGCCATAATTACTGTTCTTAGTTCCAGAATGGCACCAGTTTTTAATAGTCAAGCTGTAAACACAACTTCAACATATTTATCACTTTTTGACTTGATATGGCAAACTTATTGGCAAACACTTGCCTATTTTCAGCAGATACAGAGCAACATTAGCATTCATTTGGAGTTGTATATGTGTCCACCTGTCACCTGATGAATGTAAGTCCAATATTCACTCTGCTTTTAGTTCTGTTTTTGGTCTCCACCAACAGCTAGACACTAACTTTGTCTGTCTGTTCAGTGCTAGGAAGGTAGTGTTCAGTGGGTTTCTGGAGCATTTTTGTTGAAAACGGCCATCTGCTTCATCTGAAAATAACGCTGATGAGAGCAGTGAGAATGAACCAAAACAGTAAGGTTGCAGGCCGAAAAATCAAAACAATGAGCTGAAAGATGCTAAAAAGTGTACAACAACAACCAAAGTTATGTCCACCTTTGGTTGTCAGAAGGCCATCTGGAAAGTTCTGAATAGGCTACTATGATGCACAATGATTACATGCTCAAACAGTTTGAAATACAAGATCAACTTTGGATATAACTTGTGAAACTACTGTAGCAATCTCGCCAATAAACACAAATGTCCAGAGGTTGCATAAAGTTTCCGAATGTACTGGCTTACTGCAATAAACATTATTAATAGTGACTGACACATTGACACAGCAGAATGAGCTGTTGCGCTTCTCCTTGCTAACGTTGCCGCTGCTAGCACCAGCCATAAGCGCGTGTAGCTTATATGGTTATGCACAGTGCTGGTACTGTTGTGGTGCTTCACAGCACGTCTTACATATATTGCAGCTGATGGGTTTATCTGCTCTGATAAAGTATTACCACACTGTTTGTAGTCGAGCACTGGGGTGCACAGCCATGTTTCTTTCTGCCTCCTGCTCTTGCTGCATGTCGCTGCTGCTTAGCGCCCCACACTGCACAGTGTTAAAGTCAAGCAAGCACGAAAACTATGACTTGTTAACAACAACTACCCACAGCACTCCCAGCTGCTGTAGATATATTGCCACTGCTTGAATACTGCACCGTGCTAAAACCACAGATGAACGATTAGTCTACAACAATGCAGTATCAACAAGTTGAGTATTCTGTGAAACCCCTACTCTCAACAGATTTCCACTTCCTTATCCTGTCTATAGCTCTCAGCCCCAAGCTCATCTGTTCCTACTAAAGTAGTAAATATTTTTAAAAAAGGGTCACAAATACCTAGTTTCATTTAAAAAAAAGGCTCTGTATAATTTCCTAAAACAGCTGGGCACTGTGGGTTTTAGAAAACATAACCCAAACAACAGTAAGTAGTACATTTGTTGGGGACTATTTTCAGCCATGGGTGGATACACATTTAGCACACTAGTAAGCAGACATCCACGGTGTATGTGGGATTGACTCAAAATAATACAGTGCCCAGGTTCATCGCAATGAAGGAACATGTCACCCAGTGCAACGGGGTGGCTCATTGATGTGTTTTTAATAGTTTTTGGACAGCAATGGAGGTCTATGGCATAGAGAAATACTTGTGAGTAAGATCAATTCATTGTTGGTTTTGGTCTTTTCATGGGATTGGTTGACAATAAGAAGACATGGACAACTTATGTCAATCTCTAGTTTGTCTTTCACTGGTCTGCGTTGTTTAGGTTCAGTGTTGAGGTATTTTAAGACATCTACATGTTTGCTTCTCACCTCTCTGTTTGTAAGGTAACCTTGGAGGGCTCAACATTGGGGTTCTCCCACTCTATCTGAGGGCAGTGCATGAAGTAACATAGCGTGTAGATCGCCTCGGGCGCCCAGTGAATCACACTGCTCTTCTGGTGGATTGGCGTCCCATTGTTGTGGTTCTTCATATACAGCGGCTGTAGGTGGTGCATGGCCCGGGACACCAGGTCACCTACACACACACACACACACACACACACACACACACACACACACACACACACACACACACACACACACATCATATGGGGAAACAGAAAAGGAACATGAGTAGTGAGAAAGTACTTCATATGCAGGCACGGGGGTGAAAAGACAGGAGTATTTTGAGCACACGGCCTTTAAAAAGACATCAGGGATTCATCCTGATTCCTTCCAGAGTTCACTCTGTCAGGGGAAACTGAGAGTTTCCATGCATCACAATCAGGAAAAAGACAGGGTTCATCCCAGTCCTTTTTGTGCAGCTCACTGGGGGAGAGCAGGAGAAAAAGCATGCTCAGGTCTGCACTGTGTGGGGAATGAATATTTATGGATAAACATTAGCTACTCCCAGCTATTTCCTCTGCATAATTTGTCAGTACTTTAAGGTCATCCAGTTGGGCTTGAAAAATCAAAGCTTGAGAGGACTCTGCTAATAAAAATTTGAATATTCTCTAGGTAGGTTTAAAAGAAAGTAAACAGTTCTTGGGAACGCATATTCAGCCCCTTTTTTATATACTTAAGGGACAAGACAGATAGCCTTTTAGTGCAGCAAATTCAGTTAAAAATCAAGAGATGCATTGGAAGTTTCTTTCACAGCCAGCCAGATAGTCAAGCTCACCATCCACTTCAAGAAAACATTATGACTGTGGCACCTTAGTTATTGAGTGAGTATGCTTGCTTGAAAAACAACCCTGTATTATTACAGCACAGACTCAAATCCCATTTCACTGAATGCTGTCAGATTTCTGTCGCTTATCCTTCCTGTGTAGACCCACTGCACGATGAGAAAATGTAATGAAATTCTACAGCGGGGTCAAACTGAAAAAAAACCCCACTCTGTGTCATATTGTTCAGGTCAATTTGATACTATTCAAGGATAGAGCATGATGTTCAATTGGTTCCCTGGTCTAAATGAACTATACTGTATGTGTGCCTATACAATACAGAGCGGGAACAAACAGCCATTCCTGTGGACAAAAGGGTTTGTTTAGCATCAAAATTGTGCTATTTGGTGCCTGCCAAGATTCCATTTAGCCCCGACAATGTGAGAGGCGAGTGTGAAAAGGAAGTTTGAATGAGGGAAGAGCATTCATGCAATAAAACAGTCATTCTCTCAACTGTCCTTTGGGAACAGTGGAGCTGTGCTGACAGAGAAATGTGCTGGACAGCATCTACTGATGCAATGAGCAGGAAATACAATGACAGGAATGACTACCTCTTGTACAAACTTTAAGTTAAGGCCCTGCAGTTTCTCGCTGTTACTCCTCCTGCGTCTTTTCTCTTAAATGTACCAACAGGAATACAGATAAGCTTGTAACAGTGCCCTCTTAAGCTTGGTAAGGGGAGCTGAGGTGGTCAGCGACAGCCAGTTCTCATGTCTTATTTATGCTGGCCTGTGACATTTCCTAGGCTAGCAGGGGAAGCTGGCAGGGCTGAGGAGGAAGATTATTTCTAACACTGAAAGAGTGCAACAGTAGTGAAGGAGCAGCAGCTTAACACATGAAGTGAGATTACTGCCTCTCTTTCAGCAGGTGTACACAGAAATAACTGCTGAAAAAGGATTAACTCGTTATTTTCGGTGACCATATATGTGTATTCTTTGTTTTGGCCAAAAAAGAGGAGGGACGGACAGAAGTACAGCAGTTTAATAAGCTAAAACGTCAATAGCCTTTTCATTATATGATTCAAGCCATTAATCAATACCTCATCCTGGGTAATTAATTCTTCATGTTAACAAGAAGAGGAGAGGTGGAGGACACACACAGCAGATCCTGCTCCTCGTTTATCTCAGTGATTACCTTTTAGCAGTGGAGCGATGCTCTTTGTTTTCAAACCTTTAAAATCTCCTTAGAAGAACATAATCACACAAATATGCCAGTTTCCAGAGTATAATGGTACTGCTTTGATTTACAAGGGATTTTATGAGAGTTGGCACCTTTAAGGTCAGTAACCGACACTGCAGCTCCGACATAACAACCAAACTGCTCATTACTTCAGAGAGTGTGAAGGCTGTTTAATGTTTAACGGTGAGAGAGAGAAAGTATACCCTTTGGAAATAGAAAAATTAACTCTCATTTCTGATGGAGCAATTATATTAGAGCCTTTATAAGTAAATAAATACACAGTAACCAGCTTTCCTTTGGGTATTGATGAATGGTTCCTAGCTGCTGCCATCATCACAGTTTCTGTTTTTCAATTATTTGCTGCTATGTGGCCGTGATTACATTTAGTGGTCGCCAGTGGCCATCCTGACTCAACAAGATGCTAAGCTATTCTTCCTGCTATGAGTTTTATCAATTTGAAAACAGCAAATTGACAGTTGGTGGCTTAAAGACTTTTAGCCACCAACTACCAAACATGTCAGATTACATGGAGGGCACAAACACTATCTTTATGGAGCTGTTCCATCTAAATCTAGTGTAGTTAATGTGAAAGGACTCACTGAGAAAGAAAGCAGAAAGGCAACAGCTTAACAAAAATGACTCATGCTCTTTGAATATAAAACATTGTTGATTATTCCTTTTAATGTCGTGCCATAAGTGGAACTCTGGCTAAGAAGCTCTTTTCTCATCATTACCCATCTATACTTTACTTTGTAAGGACTGCGAAGACATACATTACAATTTGGGATAGGAACAAGCACACTGCATCTGTTACCCCCCCTCGCTCAAGAATCAGAAAAGTAACATCATGTGACAACTCTCTTGCTGTCAGAGGTCTCTTTATTAGAGGAGGAAGTATGTACTCAGAGGAGTGAGGATGGGAGATGTAATGTACATCGTTATTATGTGAATTCCATGTGGGTATACTTCACTCTCTCACCAGCATACTGCTAAACAAAAGGCTACTATTGCTGAATCAAAGCAAAATAATAATCACATAAACACTTTATTCGATGTATTGCCCCTCACTGATTGCCTTTGTCACGTGAAACCCTTGTAACCTGGTAAATTTCATGTTTTAACCCCAGTGGATTTCATTTAACTTCAAGGTTTAATGACATGATCCCATGATCAAAACACTAAGATGGCACATTTTACCATGAAGCACTAAAATCATTAAATTGTTCCATTTCCTAAGATTCTGCTACTATCATCAGACACATGGCCATTATGTGGTATTAAAAGTATGCACTCTCTTCAGTGCATATATATATATATATATATATATATATATATATATATATATATATATATATATATATATATATATATATATATATATATATATCAAAACCCATCTATATGCTCTTACTGCTGCCACAACTAAATTATCTTTGAAAGGCATTACTAAGAGTACTGACGGCCATTAGCAGCATCTTCTGTTCTCGGGTGAAACATTTACAGGAAAACAGTCCTGATTTCACACTGAACCCGAGAATAAAGCAAAAGATGAAAAGCAACCGACAAAAAGAGAAAGAAAGATCACGATTTCTGGAACTGCTAAGACCAGCTCCAGAAGCCTTTTCCTTGCTGTGGTAAAATGTGTTTTGAGCTCCAAGACCAATAATTATATTATATTGCATGACAAAGTACTCACCGGGGAATGTAAGGCTAAACATGAATTATTAATACCAGCATTATTATTTTAGTGCTAAATATAGTTGCAGGTAATAAAATTTGCGAACAATTTAAAAGGCCATAATGAATGTGACGAAGAAGTCAAGTTTAAAATCCAGCTGCATGTGTCCATTAGTTTGCTCCCTGTGGTCTAGCAAGGATCGTTAGGTATCTGCTTGGTTGAGGGATGCTGTCAATGTTTTTGTTTTCTATGCAGAGCGATATTTGTTAGCATCATCTAAACAACTCCCACAGTTTGCTGGTTGGTGGTCAGGCTGCCATGCTCAGTAGATTCACAGTGGATGATTTCCAGATTAATATCTTGCAGCAAAAATTGAGATAAAATGAAGAGTTTTAGGCTGACCTCTAAGGATATGGATCTAAAAATCCTGTGGGATTTGAGATTTGACAACCTTGAAACACTTAGGATTTATTGAATCTGACCTCCATATTGTTTATGGAATTCTAGAATGAAAACATGCACCACAAAAATATGCCTTACAAAAGTTATGATTTCATTGGTTGGCTCGTTTTTGTCGGCATCTGAAATTCGCTGACATTGAAACAGCTACGGAAAAAAACAAATAGAGATACGAGAAATACGAAAGTTTTGGACTCGTTGTGGATAGGCTCATAGGGATAGATAGGATTATTAGCGTTTGGACTGAAAAGGCCTTAATAGAGAGGGAGGTTCAGTACATGATGCTGCTGGTGGTTGTGTGGTTTGAGGCCAACAGACATTTGACCTTGTTTCACTTTGTGGTTGTGATATTTTCCAGCTGTATAGATTTACACACACATATACATACATATATATATATATATATATATATATATATATATATATATATATATATATATATATATATATATATATATATATATATATATGGAGAAAGCCTCCATGTATTTTGTAAGCTCGACCCATCGGCGCCTCTAAGAATAGATTCAGCAGAATTCAGTAACATACAGATTTACACAAACAACACTGTGTGGAACATATTTGAAGCAGGTTTTTGTCTGGCATGACTGAGTGATGATGACACACCAACAGTCTTAATAATTGCAGTATTTGAGTGACTGTCATTTCAAAAATGCTAATTTGGCATTTTGGCGGAAGAGAAAATGAGAAAATACAAAGAGGTAAATCAGTGGCAAACCTCTAAAATTGAGTCTAAATGCCAGTGCAAAAAAACGGTCCCTGCATAGGATGCAGAATCTGCAGCACTAGAGCAGCCAATGTTGTTTTATTTCATGAAATGTATTTAAATGAATCAAACTCTCATCTGTCTTTCTCTCTAACCTCCCCATCTTTTATTCTTTTTCTGTGTCCCATCTTGCTCTCTTTCAAATACACAATGTGACAGCCTGCAATCATTGCCAGCTATTCTGCTTTTCTCAATAATTCATTTTTTTCAGCTTGAGCTGCGTGTCTGTTTGCAAATCCTATAGTTACTTACAGACTTCCTCTCCACAGCTGATAACATTACCACTGGACTAAGCTCTGCTATTATCCATTGGCCGCTCTGTTGTCTCAGAATGTGTTTGCAGTGTCAACATAACAGAATGAGTCCTTGCATGACCTCATCAATATAACATGACGATTTGCCTCAGCACTGCACCCACCCCCCCAGTCCTGAGAAAACAGTGACGAGAATTGGCTCACTGTTTATTCCGATGATAAATGTTTACACTAGATATACAGAAAATATTTTTTCAGCGTTGTCTTGAGGTACTGATGCCATGACAACAAAAAACAGACCCTAACACCCTTTTCCCATTATTTGGCTTGAGGATTTATTTTTTATATTGCCATGCACATTAGGAGATAGTCTGTGCCTTTGCGACTGAATTTGTTATTCTTCTGTCAGAGGACAATGTCGCACTCAGAAGTGTTTTCTGGAATGAGCTGCAGAGTTGCACGCAACCAAGAAACAAAACTGTTCATCACTTCCAATTAGCATCTTGCTTCTGTGATTATATCTGATTATATCAAATGGGAAAACATGAAGTTGTGTTCTCAGTGGTTTGCAGCACAGCGTGCCAGAGCAGATTTGTTGAGGACTTATGATAGTTTGTTAGAAAGTTTCCCCCAAAACAGAACAAGGTGGAATCTTTAATGAAGGCCTTGTGCTGAACTTTGCTTTGTCCAACTTTGGTTGTGTATTACAACTTTTTTTGTGAGTGAGGACAAGAGAGTAAAACATAATCAGAATGTTATTCCTCAAATGATGCAGAAAACTATTATTATTATATAAAACCGACTCTGACTGTAAATGACTTTGTACTGTATAAATGTATTCAGAAAGCATTCAGATGCCGATTATTCTTTGAATAATGAGTAAGTACATTGTTAGTGGACAGATTCAATTAACTTTTGGAGCACTTGTCAGACTTATAAACTAAAATAATTTTTTAATGAATGGCTGTAGTTCATTAGAATTGCTCTCTTTAACATTGCAACTCCCGCTAATTCATATTCATTTAAAAAGGCACATATACATGCACAGCAGGATTATGATACAATGATTTACTGATAGCGTGGAACAATATTTGTGCCTTATTAAACATCACATTATCCTATCAGCCAATAATGTCATCCAACTCACATCTGAAGGAAACTCCTAGTTGACCAGAGCTGCACACCTTTAATAAAACCTGCAATTAAGATGTCTTGTAATTGTAAATTCATTCAAGGCTTATCAAGATTAAGAGTCTACAACCATGATAGTGGCTCTGTGTGGCTGTACTTAGGTACAGACTAGCTAAAATGGTTAGCATGTTAACCATCCTAGCTAAGCATGTACTAAGCACCTTAGTACTAAGCACAAAGTACAGTTGAGGCGGACAAGAATATCATTAGTATTGCAGGTATTTGGTTATAAACCAAAATATTAGACAAATGGAAATTTAGGCCAGATGATGGGGCTAGATTAAAAGTCAGGGGATCACCAAAGTCATTAAGATCCATCCTCTGGAAACCAAGAATGTCAAAATGTTGTCCCAATCCATCTAGTAGATGTTGAGATATTTTAAGTGAAAGTACAAACTCTGATCTGCTGATGGCCCTAAAGAAAAGGTTAGGGTATGACTTGCGTCATTAGAAGTTATCCTCTGGGCACCATGAATATCCGCACCAAAATTCATGAAAATCCATTTGTACATCTTTTAGTTGTTGAGGCATCTCACATAAAAACCTTATGGTGGCGCCAGAGAACAGGTCAGGGGCTCACCAAAGCAGTAGGAGTCATCATCTGGGAACCATGAATGTCCGTCCAAAATTTTGTGCCAATCGATCAAGACAAGGATGAGATATTTGACAGAATAAGTGAAAAGTGACTTTCTGGTCAGAGGAAAATTCAGAGGATCACCAAAGTCATTAGGATTAATTGTCTGGGGACCATTTCCATCCAATAGTTGTTAAGATATTTTTCGTCTGGACCAAAGTGGTGGACCGACAGGCCGCTATAGGTATCCCTAAAACCATGCCGCTAACATGGCTAAAAAGCACTCTCTCAGGCTGAGAGAGCTGCTAAATCACCAAAAATAATTTCAGCTTTTGTATCAGATGGTTTAAATACTGCTTCAAACGATTTTCAGTCCAAGAAAAAAACTCTGGGGGAAACTCCAAGTACTGAACATGGAGTATTCTTTTGGCATGAAAATGGTCAAATTTAAAACTCTTGAATATTAGCCCAAAATAACACGTTCCAGCAATTTTAAACTAAAAACCACAGCTAGCTTTCAGCCAAATTGATCAAAAACACAAAGTTTTTGAAATTTACTGTTCAAGGGTAGATTCCCTGAACTTAAGTGCTCTTTTTCAGCAGCGTACTGCCTCACACTCTCAGTCACATACGCTAGGTAGCCAAAAGTATGTGGACACTCAAACAAAGTATGGAAAGACCCAAATATAATACTATAATACTAATACTATAATATGTGACTTTTGAACATTTCAGGTCAACACCATGTGCATTAATATGCTGCTATAACAGCCTCCACTCCTCTGGGAAAGCTTTCCATTAGATTCTCAAACCTGGCTGCAGGGCTTTGTTCCCATTCAGCCACATGAGCATATGCAGTATAGACCGTTTTTACAGAAGACATTTTGACTTGTCACAGTAGGAAAAGCACAGGTGTGAATAATAAAATTAATGATGTAATGATGGCTGAATTCCATTTTGCTGTTTCAGTTTGGTCCTCGTATTGTGCATGCTGGCTCACTGTCACACTGCAATGGCTTACTGGGACACTTGAATAGAACAGAGCCATTGTTAATGTTATTAGTAACACTTGTGCTTTTCCTGCTATGACAAGTGAAAAAAGCCTAGGTCGGGTACTGGTTTTGGGTGATAAGGCCTGACTAGCAGTTGCCACTCCAATTCATCTCAAAGGTGTTGGATGAGTTTGAGGTCAGGGCTTTGCACAGGCCAGTCAAATTCTTCCACACCAAACCTGGGAAACCATTTTTCCTTGGCCCTCTGTATGTGCACAGGGGCACTGTCATGTTGAAACAGGAAACGGTCTTCCTAAAAACTGCCACAAAGTTGGAACCACAATATTGTTTAAATCATCATCACCTGTTGGTGATGGACGGTTAATTGCCTTGCTCAAGGGCACATTGACTACAGATTAGTATTGAAGGATGGGTCAACAATGGTCCTTCACTTCTACACCCAGACTTTTCCTGTCACACCCACACACACACACACACACACACACACACACACATACGACTCACTGAGTTCCGAGATGCTGCCCACTCTTGTAGCCAGTAAACACTGTTCAACGGAACGCAACTCAGGCTGACTGTAGGCGTTTCCCTCTCCGCTCTTCCCCACTCGCTGCTGCTGGTCCCTGTGAAGAGTCAGACCCTCAGGTAGGCTGAGCACACCTGAAAGAGAGGGGGGGGGGGCATTATATCAATGACTACTGAAAAGTGATTTCTCTTTATAGGACAAAAGGGAAATAAAAAAGCCTCCATAAAACTTCACTTCTTATTATTTCCCTTTATATATTTGTCATATTAAGGTGTAAGTATTTGTGTGAAGAGTGAGAAACTGAATGAGACAACAATGGAGGCCATTTAAGGTAGTAATTATGCCTCCTAGTTGCACCTGTCATAGACTTCTCCCAAAGGTAATAATGTGTAATATTTCAAATGCATTTTCATTAGTCACACCTCTGTGTGTTAGTTAGTCTTCCTCGCTCTGACCTGGTGACGAGGCAGACTGCTCTCCATTTAGCTTTGCTGACAGTTTCTTATTCCTCTGCAGCTTTGTGCTGCACCCTTCTTACCGTTTGCAGGGTGTCAACTTATGAAATGGCTGAAAGCTTTGGCTTTAATGGCTCCTTTCTCATAATATGTTGCTAATTTAATGCACGTGCTGCCTTCAGCGAAGGTGACATTCTTCATTCATTTTGTGGGAGCATACAGTTGCTTATAGAGTGATTAATTTCACTGTTCCCCATTGAGACAGTAGTTCAAAACATGCAAGGGACTGTATGAAAATTATTAGAGGAGGGGGGTTCAGAAAAGAGGGAGGGTTATTGGGAGGGTTGTCTTTTTTTGGGAGAGTTAGGTAAAATGTGTCATATAAAGTGACAGTGATAGCTCTTGGTTAAAAAAAAAAGTAAAACGGCAAACAGGATGCATGTTTGCCATCATTCTGGCAATAGCTAATTCCACTTCTATTGTGTGATCTAGTGGCTATGTGAAAATGATTATTCCATCAACATATTAAAAGAGTACTCCACCAATTAAGCATAGTCTCACTCATAATGGACAGTAAAAAAAAAAAAAGAAGATCAAAGCTGATGCAGCAGATATATCTTTTTTTATTCCACACATTTTTCTTTGGTGTTAAAACCTGGCAACTACATTACCCACAATGCAACTTGAACAGTTCTAATGTAGCCTCGAGCCGCTAGCCTCAAGCAGAGGAGCGAACTACAGAGGTCTGGTAAGCTCACTTCTTTCTACAGATTTTTTTTTGTTTTCAAACATGTAGTTATCAGCCCAAACTAAAGCTTTTTTCACATATGCAGTAATACTCCCCAACAGCTGTAAACAGACTTTGATGTGTGAAATCGGTGGAGGTTAAAATTGGAGTACTTATAATTGTACCAATACAACAATAGTGTTATATTACTTTGAGATACTGTGGGAGGAAGGGTGTTGCAATTTTTCTCTTAGTCAAGGGAAGGGTTCAAAGAAAATGTGTGTAATATTTCCCCTGAGTATACAGCAACTAAATCTTGTTTATGTGCTAATTTTAAAAGGCATGCCTCTGATGATACTCCACTTTTGTGTATTCACCATGCATTATACAAGTAATAAAAACTGTGTGGTAAAAACATCTGGCAATAAGTCACAGTTATTTAGCTCATAAACCTACGGAGCAGCGGCCGTGGCACCATCTCATCTACATCTTTGTTCAGGTCAGGCCACAAAGCTACTGACAACCTGCACGACTCTGGAACAAAGAGCAGGAGACTTCACCATCTGCTGCGCCAGTGTCAGGTGTCCTAAACAGCTGCAGTTTTCAGCCAAATCTCCAGGCAAGCCAGCACGATCAATTATGAAGAAAATAAACTTTCTTTTTGTTTCTGCAGGAACTTGTCTGCAGGGATTACTCTGAAACGCCTCCTTTATTGCTTTTATTGCTCACAGTGTGCCCTCTTTGGCAAGCAGTTGTGCAAACTCCAGGAAATCCATCTTAAACAATTTAAAGCAGCAGGAGGGCTACCCTGGCACCTTCCTCACTCCGACTTCCTTCTCAAACAATTACATACCAAAGTAAATAGCCCACTCGGAGCATGACCACAGGATTCAAGACCCACCTCTTTTGATGTGCACAGACTAAAGGCCCCTAGGTGTGATTCGACTGAATATTGCACTGCAGATGGCATAATTTTCACAAGTGGCTACAGGTGTCTCTCTCACTTAAACCCTGTCCCTGTCATCAACATCTGTATGTTTTATCTATTTATTTGTCTAATTCACTTGATTTGATTTTGTGTAGGAGGTTGCTCCAGCCACAGTCGCAGTCATACAGGGCTGTCAGTACTTATTGTAAGGCTGCATGAGTAGACCTAGGACCCAATACTTGCTCTGAAAATAATGTCTGCTCTGTAAAACATTTATAAAAACACCTTACTGTTACACTTGAGCTTTAACTGTCCGGCTCTTTAACCTTAGTTCAGGGGACTAACAGGACCAGCTGACAGTGAAGTGCTGAATGATCTCAGGATGGACTGAGGCAAGGTGACTCACTGGCTCTCCTCATCCTAATGCAAGGCACTGTCTACCCTAAGGGAGGAAATGATGGAGCTCTTACATGCCACCGACTGTAGCTGCTCTCCCTCTGTGTGTGTGTGCTTGCGTGATGAGAACTCTTGTCACTATCTTCCTCCTGATTGTCACTGCACCAGAAATCTCCCTGGAAATGTAATGTTCTCAAACTACAGTATAACTGCACAAGATGTTTTAAGTTGTTTACTGGTCATAATCATAATGACAGAACAGTTGGTTATTGTTTCAGGATGTATAGTGACAAGAGATGATATTGGGCACCTGCCATTCTTTTAAGTGGACCAGCTCTGTTTGCCATACAGCACACACAATTCAGTGTTGCTGAGGAGAGAAGAGTAGGCTGAAAGATGCTCCAGGCACGACACCGTCACTGGAGAAGAAGTAATGAGTGCAAGAGTTCCCATTAAGATGTCACTGCATGCACCTTAGTCATATTCTGTGATACGCAGTCGCACAGACGAGATCCAGTGCATGGTCAAACACATTCCACATTCACTGCCAGACAAACAGTCACTTAACAAAACTCTAGCCAGTCTTCCATCTTTGTTTTTTGTTGATACGCTTCAACTTTTAAATCTGTCACAATGCATTTAGGTTATTACATTAAGTATTTTGGCTAGATATTTAAAGGAATAGTTTTGGGAAGAATGCTTACACGACTTTCGTGTCTGTACAGTAAATATAAACCTACAGCTAGCAGCCAGTTAGTTTAGCTTAGCTTAAAGGCTGGAAACAGGGGGAAACAGCTAGCCAGGCTCCAAAAGTCCAAAAGTACAAAAATCTGCCGACCAGCACCTTGAAAGCTCACAAATAAATTATATCTCGTTTGTTTAATCTGTACAAAAACCGAAGTGTAGTAGAGGTGTGTTCAGACAGAGTGAGGCACAGTTTCACCTTGTGTCATTCATGCAAATTTGACTGCTGGACCATTTTGTGCAGTCCACATTGATTCGCCCCAAACAGCCAATGTACCAACTGTATAGACGCGTTAGCTGTAAGCTAGCTAGCAACGGATGCACAGATCGTGTGTCTGTGAGTGTGCCTGTGTGTCTGTGTTCAGCTCAGCCTCTAAGTGATCTCAGAACACACTTTTCTTTCTGTTATTTCCCTCCAGTCTCTCTCCCTTTTCTTATTGTCTGTATGTTCATGAAGCAGATTCATTCATGGAGCGTCTCCATTGATTTTGTATGCAAATACGCCTAAAATTTGCCTTGCATTCTGTTTGAATGCACAGTGAAATTGATAAGTTTATGTTTTACGAGAGCTTATGTGCCAAACTATTTCTTGGTCGGGTGCAGTGACTTCCTTGAGCTTTGTTGGCACCATGAATTGCCGGAGAATTGTGATTTTTACACTTTTTGCTGGTTGTTTCCCCCTGTTTCAAGTCTTTGTGTTAAGCTAAACTAACCAGCTGCTAGCAGTAGCATATTTACATATTTACAGTACAGACATGAGAGTGGTATCAAACTTTTCATCTAACTTTCAGGCAAGGACGGGAATAAGCGTACTTCCCAAAATGTCGAACTATTGCTTTGATCTAATTTATGGCAGTGAGTGGAACATGTTTTTGCTTTATGTTTTTCCATGCATAAAAAACTCTTAAAACTTATGAGTTATGCATAAATGCTTACATACTACGGTGACACTAATGCTGTAGCCTATATGGATAAACAAACATTACAAAATTCTTCATTTTCACTCTGGGTCTGTCTGTCAGAGGGCAGACTACTGTAGTTTGGATCCACTCTGACTTGTCTCAGGGTTGACTAGAGCAGTGGGGCAGGGATGCTGACCTCGATGTGGCTCCTACCCTGCACTTAAATCTATTTTGGACATATAGAGAAGTGCACTTCCCTAAATGCACTGCAGCTCTGCCAGTGGTGAAGGAAGTATTCAGATGCTTTACTTAAGTAAAAGTACTACTACCACACTGTAAAAATACTCAAGTACAAGTAAAAGTCCTGCACTGAAAATGGTACTTAAGTAAAAGTATATACAGTGGTTTGAAAAAGTGTTTGCCCCAATCCTGATTTCTTATTTTTTTGCAGTGCTATAAAAGACTCATTGGAAGTTATCGCAAACGTTTGATTGCAGTTGTTGCTGCTAAGGGTGGCCCAACCAGTTATTAGGTTTAGGGGTCACTATTTCACACAGGGCCATGTAGGTTTGGATTTTGTTTTCCCTTAATAATAACAACCTTCATTTAAAAACTGCATTTTGTGTTTACTTGTGTTATCTTTGACTAATATTTAAATTTGTTTGATGATCTAAAACATTTAAGTGTAACAAACATGCAACAAAATTAGAGATCAGGAAGGGGGCAAACACTTTTTCACACCACTGTAAGTATAATCAGGATGTACTTAAAGTGTTAAAGTAAAAGTTCTCAATTCAGACAAATGTCCACTGTGACTGTTATACTATTATATATTATAGCATTAAATGCAACCACAAGGGGGCACAAGCCAGTGTCTTCTTGTGCCAGTCCCAAGTCTGGATAAATGCAGAGGGTTGTGTCAGGAAGGGCATCCGACGTAAAACACATGCCAAATTAAAAATGCGAATCGTGAAAATGACTTCCATACCGGATCGGTCGGGGCCCGGGTTAACAATGACCGCCACCGGTGCTGTTGACCTACAGGGTACCTGTGGAAATTGGACTACTGTTGGTCAAAGACGAAGAAGGACAGGAGGAAGGTGTGTTCGTAGGCAGTGAGAAGAGGAAAGCTAAGAATGTAGGACTGACAGTAGGGACTTTGAATGTCGGGACTATGACAGGGAAGGCCAGAGAGTTGATTGACATGATGCAGAGAAGGAAGGTGGACATACTGTGTGTCCAGGAGACCAGGTGGAAAGGTAGCAAGGCTAGAAGCTTAGGAGCAGGGTTCAAGTTGTTCTACCATGGGTCAGATAGGAAGAGAAATGGAGTAGGAGTTATCCTGAAAGAGAAGTTTGTGAAGAATGTTCTAGAGGTGAAAAGAGTATCAGACAGGTTGATGAGTCTGAAGCTGGAAATTGAAGGGGTGATGTTCAATGTTGTGAGTGGTTATGCCCCACAGGTAGGATATGAGTTAGAAGAGAAGGAGAAATTCTGGAGTGAGTTAGATGAAGTGATGCAGAGCATCCCCAGAGGTGAGAGGGTGGTGATTGGTGCAGATTTCAATGGGCATGTAGTTGAAGGGAACAGAGGTGATGAGAATGTGATGGGAAGGTTTGGTCTTCAGGACAGGAACGCAGAAGGACAGATGGTGGTAGACTTTGCAAAGAGGATGGAAATGGCTGTAGTGAACACTTTCTTCCAGAAGAGGCAGGAACATAGGGTGACATATAAGAGTGGAGGTAGAAGCACTCAGGTGGACTACATCTTGTGTAGACGTTGTAATCTGAAAGAGACCAGTGACTGTAAAGTAGTGGTAGGGGAGAGTGTAGCCAGACAACACAGGATGGTAGTGTGTAAAATGACTCTGGTGGTGAGGAAGATGAAGAGGACAAAGGCAGAGCAGAGGACGAAGTGGTGGAAGTTGAAAAAGGAAGAATGCCGTGTAGTTTTCAGGGAGGAGCTGAGACAGGTGGTCAGGAAGTGCTCCCAGATGACTGGACCACTACAGCTAATGTGATCAGGGAGACAGGTAGGAGGGTACTCGGTGTGTCATCTGGAAAGAGGAAAGTGGACAAGGAGACTTGGTGGTGGAACGAGGAAGTGCAGGAGTGTATACAGAGAAAGAGGTTAGCTAAGAAGAAGTGGGACGCTGAGAGGACTGAAGAGAATAGACAAGAGTACAGGGAGATGCAGCGTAAGGTGAAGGTAGAGGTGGCAAAGGCCAAACAAAGAGCATATGAGGACTTGGTATGCTAGGTTGGACACTAAAGAGGGAGAGGTGGATTTGTACAGGTTGGCCAGACAAAGACATAGAGATGGGAAGGGTGTGCAGCAGTTTAGGGTGATTAAAGATAAGGATGGAAATGTATTGACAGGTGCCGGGAGTGTGATGGGAAGATGGAAGGAGTACTTTGAAGAGTTGATGAATGAGGAAAATGAACGGGAACGAAGAGTAGAAGAGTGAGGAGGACGTTGAAGAGGATGAAGAATGGAAAGGCAGTTGGTCCTGATGACATACCTGTGGAGGTATGGAAGTGTCTAGGAGAGGTGGCAGTAGAGTTTCTGACTAGTTTGTTTAACAAGATCTTGGAGAGTGAGAGGATGCCCGAGGAATGGAGGAGAAGTGTACTGGTGCCAATTTTTAAAAACAAGGGAGATGTGCAGAGCTGTGGCAACTACAGAGGAATAAAGCTGATGAGCCATACAATGAAGTTGTGGGAAAGAGTAGTGGAAGCTAGGCTAAGGGCAGAGGTGAGCATTTGCGAGCAGCAATATGGTTTCATGCCTAGAAAGAGTACAACAGATGCAGTATTCGCTTTGAGGATGCTGATGGAGAAGTACAGAGAAGGTCATAGGGAGTTGCATTGTGTCTTCGTAGATTTAGAGAAAGCGTATGACAGGGTGCCGAGAGAGGAGCTGTGGTATTGTATGAGGAAGTCTGGAGTGGCAGAGAAGTATGTTAGAGTGGTGCAGGACATGTATGAGAGCTGTAAGACCGTGGTGAGGTGTGCTATAGGTGTGACAGAGGAGTTCAAGGTGGAGGTGGGTCTGCATCAAGGATCGGCTCTGAGCCCCTTCTTGTTTGCTCTGGTGATGGACAGGCTGACAGATGAGGTTAGACAGGAATCTCCATGGACTATGATGTTTGCGGATGACATTGTGATTTGTAGTGAGAGCAGGGAGCAGGTGGAGAAAATCTAGAGAGATGGAGGTCTGCTCTGGAAAACAGAGGAATGAAGCTTAGCCGCAGTAAGACAGAATACATGTGTGTCAATGAGAGGGACCCAGGTGGAACGGTGAGGACTTTAAGTATTTAGGGTCAACGGTTCAGAGCAATGGAGACTGTGGAAAAGAGGTGAAGAGGCGAGTGCAAGCAGGTTGGAACGGGTGGAGAACAGTGTCAGGTGTGTTGTGTGATAAAAGAGTATCAGCAAGAATGAAAGGAAAGGTGTGCAAGACGGTGGTGAGACCAGCGATGTTGTACAGCTTAGAGACAGTGGCACTGAAGAAAAGACAAGAGGCAGAGCTGGAGGTAGCAGAGCTTAAGATGTTGAGGTTCTCTTTGGGAGTGACGAGGATGGACAGGATCAGGAATGAGTACATCAGAGGGACAGCTCATGTTAGATGTTTTGGAGATAAAGTCAGAGAGGCCAGATTGAGGTGGTTTGGACATGTTCAGAGGAGAGACTGTGAATATATTGGTAGAAGGATGCTGAGGTTGGAGCTGCCAGGCAGGAGGTCTAGAGGAAGACCAAAGAGGAGATTTATGGATGTAGTGAGAGAGGACATGAAGTTAATTGGTGTGAGTGAAGAGGATGCAGAGGACAGGGTTAGATGGAGGCACATGATTCGCTGTGGCGACCCCTGAAAGGGAACAGCCGAAAGGAAAAGAAGAAGATATTATATCATTAGATTATTACTCATGCATTTATGTAAAAGCAGAATTTTACTGTTGTAGTTGGTTAAGGTGGTGCTAATTCTTAACTATTTTGTATCGGACTGCAACTAATGATTATTTTTTATTATGGATTAATCTTCTCATTGTTTACTCAAATAATTGATTGTTTGGTTTGTAAAGATTCTGAAAAGTGAGGGCTGTCACAATTACCCAGAGCCCAAAGTGACACCTTCACAATGTTTTGTTTTGTCCAACCAACAGTCCAAACCTCAAAATAAATAAAATTTTGTAATTAAAAATAGAAGCAGCAAATCCTCATATTTGAGAAGCTGGAATGATTATCAAAATAGTTGCCAATTAATTTTCTGTCATTGATTAATCGACTAATCGTTTCAGTTCTTCTTATTATTTTCATATGTTTTGCATGCAAAAATATTAATTTGTAAAGTAAATAGTAACTATAGCTGTCAAATAATTGTAGTGGAGTAGAAGTAGAAATTGGCATGAGAAGAAAATACTCAAGTAAAGTACAAGTACCTCAAATGTATACTTAAGTACAGTACTTGAGTAAATGTACTTAGTTACATTCCACCACTGCAGCTCTGCAGGAACACTGGCTTTGGGTTTCACAGAGAGATAAGACACAGACACAGCAGAGTCGAGCTTTGATCTGGCAAATCATGAATGTACTGTACAAACAGATACACTAAAGCAGTACTTGGATAAATGAGGCGTAATTGCTGACTTGACTGTAGCATTTGATTCAGGGTGACAATCAGGCAGAGTGACAGAATGAAAGAAAAGCAGAAAAAGGTGAGGAAGTAAGACAAATACAGACAGCATGATGCAAACGCAGTTAAAGAGATACCAGAAAGCATACAACTGTTTTTAGTGCAGCATTATGGCTCTAAAGAGTTAATCATGTTGTAACTGTACATGGATCACAGTAGTGATGCCCCACTCTAGGCTCCGGCTCTGCTCTGCCAGGCCAGATGGCTACCATATGTATACCGAGTGAGCGATCATAGGGGGAGGCATAGCGAGATGGAAAGCGGGAAACAGAGTAGTGACCTATGTTAACATGTGTTAGAATGCCTTTCCTTCTCTAAATGGCTGCTTTATTCATACTGAATAACTTTCACCGTGTGTGGAGTTGTAGAAATAGAGGTGTGAATATGAAACTGTGTTTTTTATGAAGAAGTGTTGTTATGCCTGAAAAGACTGTAAATCTCCAGAGGTACGGTCTCAGTTTGGGTTCTCAGGTGACCACAGTATGGTCTGAGGTAGCCACAAGTCTTTAATGGGTTAGTCCTGTGCCAGCCACAGGGGTATAAATGAGTCCTGTGAAAAAATACGTGCACATGCAAATGTCTGTTTAAATTACGAAACTGGCAGAGGGAGAAGCCATGTGAACACTGGATGAACCACAAACACATGCACACACCCAAATGCTAATATACAGTCAGTAGCTGCAAACAAGTTATAACAAGCCATGTTGCATACAACACCGAAGTGCATGCACACAAAAGCAGACACACACAGATAATTATAAGTAATTAAAAAGTCTTAATCTCAGGCAAACCATGTAGTTGAAGTAGGACATGCTCTGCAGAGAGAACAATGTGTTCAGCTGTTTAATCCAAACTGAATATTTCCTTTTGCTGGGCAAACACATTCAGGTTAAAGTCTGGAGACTTGTTGTTGTTGCTGTCCCTAATACAGAGGACTGAAAAAGCTTCCGAGTTTGCATCATGTGTCACTCTGAAAGAAACACACACGCCTCCTGATGTGAGTAAACCGCCAAAGGAAACACATTCTGATGGTAGGTTTATTTTTATGCACAGATCAGATCAGTAAGAAGAGCCCACTGTATAAGCACATCAAACCTCTCCTGCTCTTGTTTTAAATAATGAGTTATAATGAATGCAAAAATGAACGTGATACTGTATTGGTCCTTTATTGACACCCCTCCTCCAAGCAGAGGTCAGAGGTCGTGCTCACACACACAACAGTGCCTCTTGGAGCTGATAGGGAGTCCCTGTGACGTGTTCAAGGA
This sequence comes from Siniperca chuatsi, assembly GCF_020085105.1. Taxonomy (NCBI): domain Eukaryota; kingdom Metazoa; phylum Chordata; class Actinopteri; order Centrarchiformes; family Sinipercidae; genus Siniperca; species Siniperca chuatsi. The sequence goes on along the minus strand of NC_058045.1, from coordinate 19,264,439 downwards.
CACTTCACTAAGGTTCTGTTTACTGACACAGGACGCTTAAACAATCCAATTATTAACGTCACCTTGCTGCCCTCCGTGTGTGGCTTTTTATTGAAGCGTGCGCACAATCTTGTATTAGATTAGATTTTCTTGATTAAAGTCACACCTCATCATTGACACTCCTTGAAGAAGGTGTCCATTAGACGCAAGAAATCGAGAAGCTAACAGACATATGTGCTCACAGTCTGATTTAGTCCATCCTGTTTAATATGGAGCCTAGCCTCTGTTAGCAGCACTGTAATTAGAGAGCTGTTCCAAAAAGACGTGGATGGAAAAGCATTTACAGATGGATAATTTACATTTTAAATTTTGCATTTTAGCTGAATTTTACAAACCTACTTTAAACAGTTTATGAAAGCTTTAATTCCTTAGATTTAGCTATTGATAAGGATAGTTTTTGTATTAAAACAATTTGGGAGTGATGGCAGGTTCCAATTCTTGTGTTTGATTATTAATGGTGGGGCTGCTCTTTTGTATATATGTTTTAATCACAGATTGGTCCTTTTTTGATCATCCTGCATCATACGTAATAAAAGCTGATGCAGAACTTATTAGTTAGCATCAATTAGCTAATGCTAAAAGAATGTAAATATAATAGAGGGGTAGGTAACAAAAACACAAAAGTTCAGCTGAGTAGAGACTGTGGCCACTGAATCATTGCAGGCAGCTAGGAAATAGCAACACACAGGAAATAAGAGCTAAAAAAAAGAGACAGATGTGAATAAGTTAAGCAAAAAACACACATGCAAGTACATACTATACAAGTCATCAACACACAATAGACCATACACTCAAAAACACACACAGAAGGAGGACTTGTGACGGGTGACTGACGCACAACAAGGACAAAACTAGAATTACGCAATATTCTCCAATCAGAGGGAAACCAGCCTTCCTGCAAGCTGTGTGTTATTCCACCCCGAGGTAGTAGCTCTTTTGCTATTATTTCTCTCTTTTCATCTCATTTCTTCTGTCAAGGGTAATAAGTCTGTGTGTAATATCCATGAGTCGAACGCTTCCCGCAGGATGCTTTCCAGACAATACTGGCAATCAGCAGCAGTAGGGAAAAATCTGAAGTCACTGAGCCATAATCTCTCTGCTCACCCTGCACTACCTCTCTATAAGCTTTTGGGAGAGTCTTCCTCACAATTAGCTCATTTAATCTGAAAGAAAGAAAAAAAGTGGGTTTGTGTGGTCTGTCGCATTACAGTAATATCAAAGATGGAGTCGCTGTGAATTATAACTCTAAAAATATGAAAAGCCTCTGAACTTTTGACAAACAGACACAGAAATCCTGCTAAAAGCAACAATGTTCTGAAGTAATTGCTTATTTAGCACTGAGGGCACTGGAGTAATTAAAGGAAATGACTAATGTCATAAAATGAGATTTGCTGCAAGGGGATATTTTCCTCTGGGTCATTTTAGAAGGGTGACATCATATCAAGCATTATATAGTATCTTCAACAAACATGTCTGCAAGACACATTTCTGTAACCCTGAATCTACACTGAATAAACTCTACATTGCCTTTTCTTGTGAGAAAACCTACTGCAGCAGCTATATTTCTCCATTCTTGTCATTTGTGTGTGTCACTTGAGAAAATGTCACTTTTAAAAGCAAAACATTTACAGTAAAAGAGGAAACATGCTGTGAAACATTTGAAATGAGGGGAAGAGAGGATGTTTTAAAGTATTCTGGAAAAAAACATCACACAAAGTGCTGGATGTAAGGAGAGATGACAGATGATGAGACCAGGATTTGTAATCCACAGTGCAGCCTGTTCAGTGGAGGATGTATAGGGTGAAGGATATGTAACATGTCTTGTTATCATAATGACAAGGAGAACTTGTTTTCAAGAAATAGCACGAGAAGACCAAAACCAACAATGAAATGATCCTACTAAGAAGTATTGCCTGTGACATAGACCTCCATTGTTGTATTAAAAATCACATCATTGCACTGGGTGACATGTTCCTTCATTACAATGAACATGGGCACTGTGGTTTAATTTGAGTCAATCCCACATATGTGGGTCCTGGTGGCGTAAACACTCACTAGAGCACCAAATGTGTATTCATCCGCATCGTATACTCCTGTGTAAGTAATTTGCTAAAAACTACAGTGCCCAGCTGTTTTAGGAAATTACTGAGCCTTTTTAAAAAAACTTAAACTATTCATTTGCCACCAGTTTTTTCATTAGGAACAAATGGGCTTGAGAGCCACAGACATGGTAGGGAAGTCTGAAAGTATTGAGAGACGGACTAACACATTGTTGGCCTTTTCAGGGGTTTTGTTGTTAATAAGAATATTATAGAATAACCTGCCTTATCCATTAAAATGTGGTTAGGTCCATCATGTTTCATTCCAGTGGCTCCTGTGGTGCACAGTAAACACTCACACAAGACCACAATCTACATTAAAAATAGCACTTTTTTTGTTTTCCAAAGAGGCCACTTTCTCATCTACATTAGGTTTCTTTTTATTTCTTCCTATGACCCTTTCTATGCATAACATCCATTCAGTATTGACACCTGACTGCAGCCACAAAATGTATCTCCATCTTCCTGCTGCTCCTCCCAGGAGTCCAATGTCTCCAAACTGGTGGAAATAATCTGATAACTGCTGCCATCCCAGCAAACAGAACAGACCCCTGGCGTCTTGTGCGTCACTATAGAGTCAAGCACATGCCCTGCTCTCTCCTGCCACATTTGCTTTCTAAACACTGGTTTATTGCATTCACAGTGGGCAGACGAGTCAGTTATCAGCCACCTGCATGATAACACCCTGCACAGTGCAGAACTATGAAGCTCTGCCCCCTGCACTCGTATGAGGATAATAACACAATGTCACTGTGTTGTTTGTTTTTGTAAATTCAATTGAATGTGTATTTTTCTTATACGTGTAGGTTTGACTTGATCTAAATGGTGCATGTGCATGTTTATGTTTTGTAAGCCGTCCAATACACTAACAGTAGATAAAGCACAGAAGTGAGTCTTTGACAGTCAAAAAAACAACACTCCTTCCCCTAATATTATTATTCACATCAAAGAATTGCGACTTTTCCGACTTTCTTTTCCGAATGTTGATTCATTACTCTTCCCTGAGATGTTTCAGGATGGGAGACCAGCAATCTATGAGGCATAAAGCTCCAAATTGCTCGGTAATTGTTTAACTCACCTAGCGTAATCTATCATTCTGACTTTGCAAAGTGGCTGCGTGTAGCAGAGACACTGACTGGAAGTGGGCCATGCCTGGCAGAGAGTGATGAGGCCTGGGGCTGTGTGCCGCTCCCTGTTGCTTCCCCCTACCCCAGCACCTCCTCCGGGGGATGACCCTCACTGTTGAGGTCCTCCATTAGCAAATATCCCTGTCACTTTGATAATGTGAGAGCACTCGTATCAGAACTGTGATCATTCAATTTGAACAATGCTCCAAACCTTGGGGGAGGAGCCCTGGTGACCTCAACTGTATTACTTATTATGGAAAATGTGGAAAGTCTGACAAAAAACAATGTCCTCTTTGTTAAATCTCGAGAATGAACGATTGCTCTCATACTTACATCGGCCAAGGTGTAATTGAGCAATTTACAATATCACTCATTAAATCAGTCATGCAAGCTCACCTTTCAAAAAATATGTCCTCTTACACGTCTAACCCATAAAACTCAAGAGACAGATACAGTGCTGCTACCTCATGCATCATAAACAGAAATTAGCAAAATAATACGCATGCAATACACAAGGTTTTCAAACAAGGATATGTTCCCAAAGCAAGATTGTTATTGTAGGTTAAAAATGTCACAGCCCATGCCAACAGTACATCCTTTAACGAAACACACAAACCGAGCCAAAGCAAATATTGAAGGTATCGTATTTTGGGTGTCTGCCCTGCACCAACTGACTCCAGTCAGCTGCAGGCAGCAGGTAGGCTGGGTCTCCCTCCTGCTCCTCCGGGCTCTCCCCCACATGTTTTCCCAGCCTCTCCCTGAGGCACACTGGCTCTGCTGTGCGAAGCACGGAGGGCGGAGGAAGCTGGCTGGCAGAGAGCAGTCACTTCAAATCCAAATACACAGGCATGGAGTGGAATGTGCATGCACACTCACAAACTCATCCCTGCGTACATGCATTCACCCAGACATACACATCTGCAGTATGTGCAGATGCAAACACACACACACACACACACACACACACTTTTCCTCTATTCCTGCTTCATTCTGCAGAGTTGTGAGATTCATACACACTGTATGCCAGGAATATAAATGCAAAAAGGGAGTCATTGTTGAAATGGCCAAGTTCAATGTTCAACTCTCTGCTCAGTTCCTAGGGTGGGGTTCACTTAAAAGTTTAAAACAGAAAAACAGGGATACTGAAGTCTTTCAAAGACACAACTAGTGCACAACTCAAACTGTGTAGTTCAGAGATTTCATAGTTTCTCTTGAGAAATGCTTCTGAACGACTTGATCCCCCCATAGCACGATAAATCAGGAAACTAGCACTGCTCCTCATCATGTTTATACTCTTCTTGATAACAACAGCACTCTTCTTCCCTAAGTGATTATTCATCTTCACCATCAAAATGCATCTCTGCTGCTGCACACCACCAACCAGCATAGCTACATGTCCCCACATGTCCCATCACAGTGTCGTATCCCATATCCCTCTCAAGCCCAAGAAGGGGATGTACAGTCCATCATCATCAGGTCACTCATGCTCAACTCATTAGTGGTAATTAATGGTGGCCAAGTCCCAGGCCACCCCAGGCACTATGGAGTCCAGTGCTAACCCGGGCCATCACCACCCTGCCCAGTGGAGGCAGGCGCAAGTTGTTTTTCTGCTTGGTTGGCTGTGGCACTTCATCTGCGCAGCTTAATGCACTTGGCTGCATAGCCAGAGCTGGAAATTGACCAACCTCAGAGAGCTAAGATTTAAAAAAAAAAGAAAAAAATAAAGAAAAAAAGTGAAAAGTTTAAAAAGTGAAGTCAAATCGTCTGTGTATATGAGAGTTTCCCCATGGAGAATGGTAGCCTGACTTTGAAGTGAAGTGACCTTTAAGAGGGCCGCACATGTGATGTTTTGCTTTGAAAAGCATGACTGTTCGCGTGAGATTCTGTAAAGTGTGTCCACATGTGTTAACACCTCACCAGTACCAACAGAAAGTACTCTTATTAAAGAGTATCATTTATCCTTCATAAGGTACTTTTGAGAAGCTATGAATGAAGGCTACGCATGAAGTACATCAACCCATTATCCCAAATGGGTGTAGTGTTAACTTGTTTTCCAAATGTTCTGCTTGCCTCATTTCTTCACTTGAGGTCAAATTCTATAGTCCCAAAGTCAGTGGGCCATTAATGCAGAGTACAGAGAGTTTCAGTAAAGATTAGCACAAAGATGCCAATGACCGGCATTATTGAATGCATGATTGGTTGACTGCTATTGCACAAAAACTTGTTTTAGGCAGTCATTATTAATTGCACTGAGCGGGCAAATGACATGAGAATTTGTGGATTTATAAGCCCTGTGCCAGGCTTATGAGTCCTGTGTCTTGTTCGGCAAAATGAGAGCAGTAATACCCAGAAGCCTGTCAGAGTTTAATATCATGCTGTCAACAGTCTTGTGGTAAAAAGTCTCCACACTGGTATTAATAGGCTTGTGATTTTTTTGTTGTCGTTTTACTCGCAAGTAATGAGTTCCGCAACTGATTTACTCTGTTTGCGTCACTTAGTGCCCTTAAGCCATTAATAGCAGTCTCTTCTGTTTTCATGATAGACACTCTTATATGCATTATATAATGCTGACCTGGCTGCCAGGGGTATTACAGCTAAGGTCTTGAATAGAGGGCCTACGCCTCTGGAAGGAACTGAAATCTGCCTTCTCGAGTTTTCCAACACACTCAGCTGCGTGTTCCAATCAGAGGGGAGATCAAAGTTAAACCTTGGCTCGGCCATTAGACTTCTGGTCTTCACTATTTTCTTTTAATTTTATCCAACAATGCCCCCTCTTAGACTGCACCCATGAATGACCCTTGTGTGTATGTTTGGTATTAGTGCATGTTTGCGCACAATGACAGTAAAGCGTGCACGGTGGCAGAGCGGCTACAGCTCCTGCGTCCCAATAAGGAGATCGTGGGTTCGTGGGTTCGATTCCCGGACCGGACCAACATCACACAATCTCTCTGGGTGGAGTCTGCATGTCCTCCCCGTGTTACCGTGGGTTCTCTCCGGGTTCTCCGGCTTCCTCCCACCGTCCAAAAGACATGCATGTGTAGGTTAATTGATAACTCTAAATTGCCCGTATTGAATGAATGTGTGAGTGAATGGTTGTCTGTCCTTGTCTGTGTCTGTGTTCGCCCTGCGACGAGTTGGCCACTGTCCAGGGTGTGCCCTGCCTAAGGCCCGAAGTCACTGGGATAGGCTCCAGTCACCCGCGACCCCCTAACGGGGACCAAGCGGTAGAAAATGGATGGATGGATGGATGGACAGTAAAGCGTGCCGTGGCGATGAAGTGCCTCACAGCATGTGAGCTGCCTCTATAAACACCAATGTGTTTTCTACCTCACTGGCGATTAGCCTGCGTGTCTGAACACAAGGTCGCTAATCGTCCTTTGACTCCTTTCAAGTAAGATGACTTGAAAGTGTGGTAGTAGTCTATATAAATCACTTCATGCCATGTCACATTAGCTACCTTTATGTTATCCATGCAGGGTTGTGAGGTCCTCTCATTCCCCCAGCCATGTCAAAGTGAAGGATGAATGACAGTGACACAGCCTTTAAATACGTCAGGGGCCATCAACCAGATGTTTCCACCATGTAGATGGACGACTTCAAATCATATCAGCTATCTTAAAAGGCAGAGGTCTTTCATTCTGAGTGCGAGTCACTGCAAATTATACAGAGTGACCAACAGTGGTGAACTGGAATCAAAGCCTTGAAATTACCTGACAGTGTGATCTCAAGGCCACAGTGAAGCTGAGATAAAAGTATATAGAGGTAGAGTATTTTTTAACAAAATAAAAGGAAGGACTGAGCTATAAAGGTCTCTGATTAGCATTTTGGCCTTGAAGGTGAATAAGCAGAATAAACCAACACGGTAACAAATTTAGGCCAACTGTTGATTTACAACTACATTTGTTTTGGCCATGTCTTCATCTTTTATAGGTACTGTAGGATTCTTGCTTGGGGCAGAACACACATCAGTTCTCATTCTGTCCATTACGCCTGATAACAATCTTTGTTTTAGTAACTGTACCCATCATGACCATTAAGTGACTTCAACCCACTCACACAAATTCAGGTTTTTCTGTATATTAGTCTAAAAGTCTGCCTACATGCTGCTGCTCTTCAAGAGTTCCTTTTTCTTTCTCTCTTTCTTTTTTTCATTATTTGAGGTACATCCTGAACCTCAGCAGGGACCCGACCGGTCCAAACTGATTGATGTGGAAACAAAACACAGAAGAGAAAAATGGGTCCTCAACTGCAGGGTGTGTACATCCTGTGATGGAGCTGCCTTGAAAACAAACAGCAAAATTACACTGAGTGCTGTACACTGACATCTTGACAATCAAATACCACCCTGCAGTTTCTCAAAGTTAGGAGTCCCTGCTTTGAGGGCATTATGGGAGCTGCTGTTTGACAGCCATGTTGGTTTGCATTTCCTGGTTGTCTATATATGTCTATAAACACACAAAAAGTGAAGGAGATATCTCATTGATACAAGTTATTTTTAGGAATAGTATGAACATTTAGAAAATATATTAATTTGCTTTCTTTGAGAGAGTTACATGAAAGGATCTATACCATTGTCAGTAACATAAATATGAAACTACAGCCAGCAGCCGGTTAGCTTAGCCTAGCACAAAGACTGGAAACGGGGGGAAATAGCTAGCCTGGCTCTGTCCAAAGGTAACAAGCAGTAACTTCCTAGAGTCTTGCCCAGGCAAGTTTATACTTACCAGGTAACCAGCAGAGACTCCAGAGGTTACTGGCCCCAGCCAAGAAAACGTCCCCACATCAGCCCCATTAAAACCAACATGTGCCGTTTTTACACTTCAGTTTTTTATGGTTTACACAAACAAGACATAAACTTACTTTAGAAGTGATAGTAGGCAGATTTTGTTACCTTTGGACAGAGCCAAGCTAGCTCCCCCCCCCCCCCAATTTCCAGTCTTAATGCTTAGCTAAGCTAACAGGCTGTTGGCTATAGCTTCATATTTAGCGTACAGACATGAGTGTGGTATCAATAATCTCGTCTAAATCTAGGCAAAAAAGCGAATAAGCACATTTCCCAAAAGTCAAAATATTCCTTTAAAAAATATTGTCTAGCTATTCAGGAAAGAAATAGCATTTATCTAATTAAATGTGTTGCACATGTGATATTATATGAAATTGTTGTTTTCATATGTAATGTCTTTCATTTGAAAATCACATGTGCCTATATTGAGAATCTATCACTTCATATATTAGTTACCTAAACTATTTAACTGGCAGGCAGCAATTTCATTTGTTAGTTCACAAGAAGAAAGATATTACTATTTTCATGAAGGTGGGAAGAGGCAGTGAATTTTATGGGCAGGTAGGTGGACAGGGAAATGGGAATCTGTTATCCTTAAAGTCAGACTCTGTGTTGCCATCAGCCAGCACAGCAGGTTGTGTATTCTGTGGAGCTCACAGTGTTGATGAGAGGATGGAGCAGATGAGGCGAATGAAAGGAAAATGCTAAGGTATACTGAGTTGGCAGCAGAGGTGAAGCAGCAGAGCTTGAAAGCTTGAGCGGAAGCTGAATGAAAGTCAACCTTAACAGTACTAGTTGATGACTTAGAAACTCCTGAGTGGAGGTCAAAGCAGATGATGTGTATGAGGCACCAGCGAGAGCAAGGCGAAACAGGCAGTTAGCCTGGCTCTGTCCAAAGGTAACAAAATCTGACTACCAACACCTCTAAAGCGCACTAATTAACAAGTTTAATTCAAAAACGAAGTGTAAAAAACGACACGTTATGGTTTTACAGAGGCTTATGTCCTTGACAATTTCTTGGCCAGACACAGCAACTCCTGGAGTCTACGTTGGTTGCCTGGCACTGCGCCCAACAAAGAAACAGTCCAGCACAAAACCCCAGATAAAACCATAACATTTTTACATTACGTTGACCTTTGGACAAAGCCAGGCTAACTGTTTCCCCCAGTTTCCAGTCTTTATGCTAAGCTAAGATAACCGGCTGCTGACATGAAAATGTTATTGTTTTGGGAAATACAGCGAATAAGCATATTTCCCAATATTTTAACTGTTCTTTCAAGCATAAGTTTGGGGTTTTTTCAGGTCTATTGTACTACAATACTCTCATGCATGTGTGTATAGTGAAGAGTTTTCGGTTGCTGCAGTCACTCCTCCTCTCTATATGGACCGTGAAGAGATCCTTCACTGGTGCAACTCCAATGTATGAAATGAGGGTCAAAATCCACAGTCCTCGTTCTGTGTATTCTAAAGTTCAACTGAAACTAAAATGAGGCTTCAGCAGTCTGACTTAGCAAATCAAGTGAGTGAAATTCCCACTTTCAAATGCATTTTTGCACAGAACCATGTGCATTTTGTCCCCCATCTCCTACACTGGAGTCCTCCTATGAAGGGACTTCACAGCCAATATGAAAGAAAGGAATGATTGCAGTGCCCAAGAAGTCTTTCAATGTGCATAATATATAGGCATGTGAGTATTGTATTAAGACAGACATGAAGAAAATCTGAACCTATTCTTAAATTGACCAACATCTAAACCATCTACTGAAATTGGTCTATAAATACAATTGAAGTGATGAGGAAAGCTTAACTAAGCCATGCAGCTGTTGAATACTGCTTCACTTACAACCTTTGATGAGTAGTAACGATGTTTAAGAAGTCTGTGCTGAAGATGAATTCAAAATTCGGTGCTGCCCCTTGTTGTCATCAACTAAACCACTGCCCATGTTTTCCTGATTGGTGTGGTTTCCAGCTGCTGGGCCTAATCAAATCTCAGTGGATGTTTTCCACTCATCTCACCCAACTCATACTGAAAACTGATTTGTTTTTGTTGTACTATCAGTGTTGGTGTTGAAATAAAAAACAGTCTAGAGATTATCTGGTAATGTGGGAAGTAGGAATAATGTCACATTTAAAAAATGTATTTTCTGTTATTTTCTCTTTTTTTCAATAAAGCCTTTTCAAGGATGCTCTTGTCTCTGTCTGAGCTTTCTTTCTCCTGCACTCACACATTGACATGTTTACATTAGACAGTTGGTAAATGATGCTTCCTGTTGGATGGTCTAAGAGAGTTATGATTAGGGCCTGATGTCCTCTTGCAGGTTAGTACTTTGTTCTTTGACATCAAATTGCTATATCCTGCACTTTTGGTAAATGCAACATTATCACCAAACTATTAATATCATGTAGTGCCTGCCTGAATTTCCTTTCATGCAGTGATTAATACCTCAGCTTATTCAAAACGAGAAGCTCCTGTTGCTGAAATAAAGAGCTATTGTTTGTGAGAATTAAGTCATCCATTGATCCTTTCTGTCTGTCTGTCTTCTGTCCTCTTCCCGCCACCCACTGCCAATAAAAAAAATGATTATGCTGCCATACAGCAATGACAAACAGGAAGGCACCATTACAAAGAAAACAAATGAGAACCTATTGACTTACAGAAAACAGTGACATCTCAGAAAATAAGGAGCACCACAATTAACGGTGAGTGACTGAACATATGCATTGCTGGTGGAAATTGCCTTGTCACCTTATATATTTGCTTTGATATTGTGTAGAAGATGCACTTTTTTACTAACAAACAGATAAATTGGGTTTAAATGTAAACTTACGTTACTTAGAAATGGCAGTGTGCAGTGCCTCTCAACAAAGTCACTTGACAAACAGATTTTCCTGCAAGAAATAATTGGACAGGGGCAAAAATAATGTTCAAGTTTGTTTAATTTATAAATAATATGAGCCATATTATAATAATTTCATACTTGTTTATCAATTTTTTATTCCAAAGCTAAAACTTAAAATGTGGAAAGGCATTTCCGTGCACATTAAAAAGCTGTATTTTCAGTACACTTTTAGCTTAAGTTATCACACCACATACACTCAATGTGTGTGTGTCTTTCCCTATCATAAGACAAACACTGATGATCAGTTATATACAATATGTAATTATGAATGATGATTGGTTGACAAGAGGATGTACACTATTAACCAACTATAATTATTAACAATTCAAGTAGGAATATAAAGAAACTGAGCATAATGTGTTCTCTCTTTGATACCACTTGTTCATATCTCATATCATTCATGGAAGCCATTTAGGATGCACGCTTTATGGCGTCCCACAAATGGTCTATTAATGCTTTCCGTTTAACTAATCAAGGAGACTTTGTTTTTAATTAAGTTTCAATTTTGGTTAAATGAGGATGAAAACTATCTGTAATCACACACCTACACACACACACACACACACAGGAAAATACAGTGAATCTTCACGAGGTAAACACATTCCAACAAAATACTGGATGTGAATTACACTGGTAATCATCCAGCTGTGTGACTGAAATGGCAAAACAGCATGAAAGGCAATCGTGATGTGTAAGGTTCCTGACTAATATCTTTCTGATTGCTGTCCGGCTCAAACGATCAATAAAATTAATTTAGGTGAAGTGAGATGGCGCTGCAGCTTTTCATTTGTGCCCTAAATTAATGAGAGAACAATGTGCCAGTGTCTGATTTTTCAAACACTAGTAATGATATATACTGAGAGTATTGTGAATAAAGGAGAAGTCAGTGGAGTAATTACTGGTGAGTGGTTTACTGAATGCATCAAGAATGAAGAGGAGCTTCAGTGGGCATTACCATCAGCTTGTGAATGGAAAGGAAGTCAGTGGACTCGTGTCAAAATAGCAGCTTGTGCCACACCGGTGCCACTCGGCCCCTGCAGGGAATTTATATTTGCCAGATAATTGTTATTTGCCAATGAATGACTGGCAAGCCATTCATATCCTCCCTGAGGGAATGGTGTTGGCGATCCATTTCTTTACTCTAGGTCAAAACAGAAGAACATCACTGATAGAGTCACCATAGCGCTGTTAGACTGGGGAGATGGGGGGATTTTCTTTGCTTTATCTGTCACATGCAAGAAAACACCTTGGGCCCATGAGCAGAAAATAACACTCAGGCTATGTTTTTTATGTTTGCCCACTGAAGCAGGATTCAGCTTCTTCATCAGACATGGCAACCTCCTGAATGTCAGGTAATCTGACTCCACAGAAGATGCCTCTGCACCAGACGGCAGCCATGCTCCATGAGGGGTTTCAATTGTGCGAGCATGCACACATGCACAAACAAAAAAAGAGATAGGTGTGTGTTTTTCTCTCCTGTAGGCTTGGTGAAACTACAGTTGTGAATAATTCACTGTGACTGGATGAAAGAGTTCCAAGGGACATTAAAATATCCAGTGCTGCTAATATTATATTGTGCTACATACTGTCTGCGTTTACACACACACATTCACATACACTTTTTGTATAGGCTTACTTACAGTCATATACTATCATATCCTTTGTGGTGGGGCGAGCATGGCATAAAGTCTTGGCAGGTTCAGGGGTTTACCTCATACATTAAAATGTAAGGGACTGTAAGAAAATTATTAGAGAGTGAGAGGGGGTCAGAGAAAGTCGAGGGTTATATATTTTTCCTGAAGGAAAGGTAGTAAGGTAGGCTATATCATCATCTGATCTAATGCATATATATTTTCATTGAGGGGTGGGGGGAAAATACTGTGGTGCGCAAGTCCATCAGAAGCCAAAGAGCTGCTGCCTGTGCTCGTTTTACACATTCTGTGGCTGTAGTGACCGTGTACTTAGCAGCTCTTCATTTAAAAAGTGAATGGCTAGAACATTCAGCATTTTGTTATGTTTGCCATAAATATATTATTGGAGGGGAGGGGATGGCATTTTTCAACAAAAATATTAATAACACTGGGTAGGGTCTATCCTTTTCTTTAATATAATTTTCGTACAGTTCCTAAATTCATTTGGAAACATTTTAAAACATAAAAACAAATTACATCCTACTAGTCTATGTGTATGGACTACTGGAGAACAGACAATGTGCTGTATGTTAGTGTGCTGCGCATACAAATTCAGGTCAGAATAATTAGAATAATTTAGAATAAAAGTCTGTTTTTGGTCCCTTTTGGCAAAAGGTGTTCAAAATGAGGGCATCGTACTCTCTGCTCACTCTAGACAGTGACTCATATTTACCTTCAGAGGAACCAAGAGAGACCTGGATGATCAAAAGACAGATGTACAGTGTGAAAAAAAAGACAGAGAGGAGTGATGAGTTGGGTATAGTGGGGAAATCAAAAGAGAAAATCAATGAAAACAGGGAGACAGTGATGGACAGTCAATAGACTTGAGAGGATTTGGAGAAGACACGGCCAGCAACTGACAGTCACTTCCCCTGTCATCAAATATTATGGATATACAACCTGCCAAGATGTGACTATCAGTCAGCTGCAAAAAGGCTTCTGCTGTTTCTTGTGGTGACCTTGTGATGTGCGAGTCTAGATGCAGAAGAGACAAAAATACAATCTGAAGGTTGGAGCATAGTAGCTAATGCCCTTTGATAGCCTCTGGGCTGTGTGAGCAGGACAAAACAGCCTGCAGGAGCATGTGAAACACAATCGTCCCCCGTCAGCTCCAGGTCAGCAACTTTCACAGCACAAAAATAGGCCTTTGTTGTCGACCCCTGTAATCAGTGTTTAAAAAGTGCTGCCACATTACTGTTCATCTAGCTTTTGTCTCCCATTTAGCTTCATTTATGTTTAACGAACAGCGGCTAGACACGGGCTAAAATAAGGACACAGGAACAAAGGAAGCCTTGCGACTTGCTGTTGTCCTACAGAAACAAACAACATCCTGAGGGTGTTGATACCAGAAAAGCCGCGATGACATCAATAGCTGGAGGCTGTCCTAGCCACTGGCCTGCAGCCATCCAGTTAAGGGCTCCAAGATGAAGAGCTCCACCCTCCCTCATGTTGCCTCGAGGAACTTTACGGCCTAAACCAGAGGGCTGACAGACCGCTGGCTCACCCATCCAGAACATTGCACTGATTGACCAGAAACGTCCATAGACATAACAGTCGTACATGAAACTGTCAGAGGAGAGGGAGCAAGGGCAGCAGAGTAAATTGTTGGATTGACTTAACACGAGTGGGAAGCAATAAAGCTCACCACCACACAAAGTAATGACTACAGCATGTGGACTGCAGGGCGCAGTCCTCTCACTGTCCCTCCCTCTCCCTGTCTTCTTGCAAAGACCTTGAGAAAAACCTCATCTCTCATCCAAAACAGAGGACAAAGTTGTCATGTTTTTTGTAAGTAACAGTGAACACAAAGTAATTCAGTTGGCACTATTTTGAAATTGATCCAACCTTTACAGAAGCCACAATGTTAATGTCCCTGTTACGCCAAAGACAACAGAATTATGCTAATGCAGATTTAACCGCTACTGTGGCTAATGAATAGGGATGACCTTCCACTGGCCGTCCACTTTTCATCTGTGAAATTAATTGAGTGGTTTCTCTAAATCTCCCCAGCAGGGAGAATGATATCTGATACTGGCCATTACACCTGCCAGGCTGCATTCGCCGTGTACAGACTGGTAAAGACAAAAAACAATAACATCAGAACATGAGGAATGCATCGAACGACCAGAGGGGAGAATGAACTAGTTCAAAGGGTTACGCACTGACTCTCTTTGTAGGTGTGTACAGTTTCTGACCCGCAGGTATCCACAGCCGTAAAAAGCAGCTCTTGCCCTTAATCAAACATAAAAGGGAAAATGTCCTGCAGGCCTCGGCTGTGGAAGAGGGAAGGATGATGCAGCAAGTGTTTAAAACAGGTGGGAGTTTTTGCCTTCTCATACTTCATCATCATTACATAATCAGGAATTTGCATAATTAGTGAAGAAGTACCTCTTGCTATACTTCTTCGCATTCTATGTGGTGTGATTGTAAATGATGTAATATGATATATGTACGTGTAGTTTTCATCATATAATGTTCATGTTTCAACAGAGTTTGGCAGTAATTAAAAATGTGAGGGAAAATACACAAAAACCCATGCAATTAGTAAATAATATCAAAGTGGGTTATCCCAATTATACCATTGCCACTTGCCAGATACATATATAATTTTTTTCCCAAAATATGGAGCAATCCATGGAAAATGTAAATAGAAATTTTTTATCGTCACAATCTTTGTCAACCTTGGCAGAGAAATGTATTCAAAACTCTTAACAGGTAAGGGAAGACAAAGCGGAAGATAATGCACAATTTGTCCAATCAGAAACAAGTATTCTCTGTGTTGGATACCTCTACCTGTCTTGTGACAATATACAGAATATTCAATACACAGTTAATTCTATTTTAATGTATGTAAGTACAATCCAGCACCTTACCATAAAGTGCATATCATCATCTACTTTTATTGTACAATTATTGTACAGTTAATATTCAATACACTATCTATCTGACTCCATGTTTCCATGTAATCATATTTTGGAAAAGTCATGCTATTGAGTTAACATGACACACCTGATGTGAGTCTGTTGGATAGATATTTTAAAAAATCACATAATGAGATATAAAACATATTAGAGAATCTCTTGCAAAAATGTGTTTTACCTATATTAAAATACAGTTCAATGCAAAGAATGTTAAAGAAAGACATTTGGGAAATACATTAAGGCCTACTCACTTTCTTGCTGAGAGTTAGATGAGAAGATTCACATCTGTACAGTAAATATTTAGCTGCAGCCAACTGCCTGTTAGCTTAGATTAGCACAAAAGCTGGGCACAGTAACATCCTGGACAAGACTCCACAAAGTTATATATTTAAAGTGTTAATTAGTGAGCTTTAGAGGTGTTGGTAGGCAGATGTTTTTACTTTAGGACAGAGCCAGGCTAGCTGCTTCCTGCTGTTTCCACTATTTATGCTATCGTAATTGTTTCCTGGCTGTATAGCTTTATATTTAACATACAGACATGAGAGTGGTATCGGTTTTCTCATCTAATTCTCGGGAAGAAAGCAAATAAGTGTATGTCCCAAAATGTCAAACTATCAAACTTTCAAATGTTGAAAAAAAAAAAACAGGCAGATATACTGTATATGAATACTGGAATAACATCTGTGTTTTCTGTGACATTCAATAAATGTCCTTCATCTCTCTCAGCCTTTCTCTGTTCCCCATTTTATATCTGAAATGATACTTGCAACAAGTAAACAGAGTTGCCTCCACAGAGGTTCAACCCAAAAACAAAAACATCTGTTTAATGTAAGGCAATGCAAATAAACAGCCCTGCAATAAATACAACCTGTGTGAAGGTTATCATGTGTAATTTTAGTGACTGATTCTGTCAGAGAGGTGTTGAGTGAGCTCTATGACAGTTTTTGCTAACATAGATTGTTTAGTTGTCGTCATGAATTGTATTATATTGTACAGTGTTTGTGTTATTGTGTTGTTGTGTGTTGTATCTGTGCAGCCCCAGCGTTGAGTCAGTTTGAGAGGCACATGGCCTGCATGCTGTCATCACTGTGCAGATGCCCACACAGCTGAACACTCAAAGGACGATCCTTCATTGATCTCACACGTGCTGATCAAACACCACTGTGTAACCATTTGAATGGTTGGATGTTTGACTCTATTGATCGTGCATTGATTTCTTTTTTTATGTATCCAGCTGTGTCAGTGGTTTAAGGAGATGACAGTTCTCAATTGACGGAGAGGCACAGAGAGCCATTAGCCATCTGGATGATGTGCTGCGGCTCACCAGCTCATGTGTCCACATGTGTAGACACATGTGTCTCCCATAAGTCCTTTCTTTCTCTCTTTTTCTCCATCTCATCCTGCAACAATGGATTTCCAAACAAACAAACTGTTTTTTTTTTCACTCATTCTACTTTCATTCCAAACTGCTCCATGCTGCTTCAGCCAAATTACTCCCTCCTTGGACACAAACCAGGAAGAGACTGTCAGTGTGAAAGACAATTTCTGAGTTTGAAAGAGCAGCTAACAGCACATATTATATTTTACATGTGGAAAAAGTGCAGCTCTTTTGTACGCTTACCTCAGTGCTGTTTTGTGCTAACTAAGTTCAGTCAAAAGCTCGATCAGATCAAGGATGTGGGCAAAAGCATACACAACACAACAGAGTGTATTGAGTGCACACAGGGTGAGGGATCAGAGACACAGTGTGACATATTAATCTCCTTCCCCCTGAGGGAACCTGACACTACCACAACAGGTAAGAGAGGAAATTCACTTTGCAGTTGTCAGTGCAGGGTTTGATGCCCAATCTCTGATTACAGACCTCTTTAATTCTCTGTCTACCATTCTTTTCATACAGTATACAAGCTATGCAAACAGTATAATCACTCACATGACTAGCACTGAATGTATGTGCAAAGTTTAATTGTTATTGTAGCAGGAAGCCGAGGGGAAACAGTTAGCCTAGATCTGTCCAAAGTTCACAAATACACCTACCAACACCTCTAAAGCTGACTAATAGACACGTCGTATCTAATTCATTTTACCCATACACAAACAGATATGTAAGTTTGTGGTTTTATGGGGTTACATGCTTGAACTATTTATTGGCAAAAAGCAGCTGGGTAGAGTGACTCTGTGCAGTTTCCTGGAGTCTTGTCATCAGAATCAGAAATCAGAATCAGAAATACTTTATTGATCCCCAAGGGGAAACTCTTTTGTTACATCAGCTCGCCTTTACGTCAGTGCACACAGGAACAGAAGTACTAGCAAAAAATATAATACACTATAATACAGGTCAGAAAATAAATTAAGTACCAAGTGGGTATAAGAATAAAATAAAATAAGTGTGAAGTACCAAGTGGGTTTACCGGTTGATGATAATAATACGGTATAAGGTAACAGTGCATGAACTGTCAAGTTAAGTGTAGCTTATTTAATGTTTTTTCACTTTGAAGAGGGCCCCATTAGCTGTTTTCCCCTGCTTCTGGTCTTTATGCTAAGCTAGGCTAAGAACGTCCTGACTCTAGCTCTGTTTTTAAAGGAATAGTTGGACATTTGGGAAATGCGCTTATTTGCTTTCTTGCTGGGAGTTAGATGAGAAATCAATGTCACTCTCATGTCTGTATGGTAAATATGAAGCTGCAGCCAGCAGCCGATTAGCTTAGCTTAGCATAAAGACTAGAAGCAGAGGGAAACAGGCCTGGCCTGGCTCTGTCCAAAAAATCTGCCTACAGCCTCTAAAGCTCACTAATTAACATGTTATATCAAATTTGTTTAACATCCCTTCTTCCAGTCTGTGGCGAAAAAGGTATTTCCCAAAATGTCACATTATTCCTTTAATGCACAGACATAAGTGATATCAATGTGCTACGCTCACTCTTGGAAAGACAGCATAAGCGCATTTCCCAAAATGTTGAACTATTCCCTTAAGAAAAAAATCCTTCCCATATTTAATTTTTTTTACAGTTTTGTATATGATTGTTTAGATGCCTCAATAACCCACTAAAATTAAAGAAATAAAATACCACAGTATGTTGATGTTTCTTTCAGTTCTTGTCTGAAACTACATTTGCTTGCCATCAGCAAATTGAATGTTGTCGTCGCAAAGTGTGCTCTGGGGGCTTCTTGCTTGTGGATCAGGGAATGTTGTTCTCATAATAGACCTTTCTTCATGTGGCTCTCTGCCATCTTTCCATCATTACACCATGGGCCTAAAAACCCCCAAACCAACGTGACCACAACCCAAGCATGTGGGTCCCCTCTGTTCAGTACGCTGTCTCATCCAAATAAGTCCGGCAAGGCGCTGTGTGGTGTGATGTCATGGGGCAATTTTCAATACCAAAGCTCCCCGTGAACATGTGAAATCCATGCAAGATCAGACAGAGATGAGCAATTAATGATTATAAATGAACACTGTCCCCTGCAGCCAACAATGACACTGTGAAGGAGCAGCTCAGTGTGTATGTTGCTACGTTTGCAAGGAAAGAAATTATCAATTAAGAGGAGTTCATTTCAACACTGATCAGATAATCTGATGTGACACATGTGTGAAAATGAGGGTGCTTTAAAGCTCCTTTTCCTCTTGATCTGCATCCACAGTGATATCACTGCAGTGGTTTGGGCCCCCAGAGATGAGCTGTTATTCACTGTTAAAGACCCATCATTATGGGCTGCAGATCCATCCACTACAAAATCAAAAGCACATTCAATGAGTTTGTAAATCTACATACAACTTGGTAACATTACCATGAATACAAATTAGCACTACAGCACACAGCCAGGGTTTTAATGGTGGCCTTTGTGCCTGTGTTTGTTTTGTTTCATGTCCCCATTTTCAGATATTACATACTTAATTTTTGACTGAGAATGATTTTCACCACTGAATTCCAGCTGTCTTGGTATATAGTGTACAGTAACTATTAGACCACACTCAAACAAAACACTTCATAATTTCTGTCAGAGCAGCTCCAGCTCAACATATGCTCTGGTGTTATATGAGGAAGCTCAACAAAGCCAAGCAAGAGCTCCAGCCACATTATGTAGTTTCCATGCGTAAAGAAAAAAAAATGAGTTGGATTTTCAAAGTAAAGCATATCTTAATGGTTCCTTAATGAGGCTTAAATTCCACTGAGGCCCTGCCAGCGGTGCAAAGTGATTCCAAGAGAAAAAATAAAGAAATAAGGAGCTTCATAGATCCAATACATATAGCTTGAGTCATTTCTCTGTGAGATGAATTTGTGCTTATGATGTATGAATATCATATCGTTTGAGAGACAAATTGCACCGTGATTCCTCTAATTTGTACAAGCAATGTCTGAAATGACATAAAAAAAGGTATGGAGCCTGACCAACGTCTATGACTTGTTTCATTATTAAACTCTGTGCTCTGCGCTGACAGTTTGCAGGAGTCCACTACTCTCTCTCAGAAACTGAAGAGTGAAAGCCAAATAAACACAAGATGACAGCCTTTAGTTTCATCTTACAATATATCAAAACAGCTACGATTACTCTCCTGAGACAAGAAAAGGTGAAAAAGAACTGTCTCAAACATTTGCAAAAACACGTATAGTAAATTTGTCCGATCTTCTAATAAATGCCAAAGGCTGAGATATGCAAACGGAGATTTTCCTCATCAAAAGGTTAGAAATATTTGACCTTTAACTCTTTACAGAAGATATTTTTAATGATGCTGCACTTCAGTTTCTTTAAAAATAGTTTCAATCTGTCAGTTACTCTATATGAAGACTTATCATAAAGCTAATTACATCCCACTATTTGAGCTGCATTTTCAAATGTCAACATTTCTGGTTAGACAAAAAAATATCGTAAATGGGACTTTGCCAGCTGGAGGTAACTGAATGATTTATCTGTCCTGGGTCCCTGAGCAGATCAAAATCATCCTTCCTATGTTCTTGTTTTTCTCCTGCTGACAATCAGGCCTTGAGAGGCATGCCTCGTGTGATAAGTCGGACATGATTTATTTGCTTGAGTCTGTATCACAAAGAGGGGACATTTCAAATCTCCATGCACAAATTTCCCAGCTCATGGTTCCCCAACTTCGATTATACATAAAATTACCCTCGCTGTCAAGCATCAGTCTCCACACATTCACTCTTAACCTTCACAATGTCTGCCCTAAATAAGAATGTGGGTTCAAGAAATTCTGTTATCCCTCAAATCAGAAATCCAATATGCCTTTTCATGGAAAGAGATTGGATGGGGCAGGTCAGCTCTCATCCCGCCAGAATGAATATGCAAATGATTTATATCTGTTTTGAATCTCGAGTAGTAATCCTTGTCCATGGAGAAAATCAAATCCTGCAGCATCCTCAAACACCCTGTCTCCTTGGCTGGTCCAAGTATACACTATGGCATTAGAGCAGCAGTGAGATTGTGTTTCTTGAGGACAACGTGCTGTGCTATCACCCATGT
The DNA here is from genome assembly GCF_020085105.1 of Siniperca chuatsi. NCBI lineage: Eukaryota > Metazoa > Chordata > Actinopteri > Centrarchiformes > Sinipercidae > Siniperca > Siniperca chuatsi. The sequence goes on along the minus strand of NC_058045.1, from coordinate 19,243,404 downwards.
CAGTCATTGTGAGGCAGGGATTAGCCAGCCTCGGTGCAGCAAACAGCATAACAGATAGAAAGACATTTCACCTCCCAACAGAGGATAGATGACATGTATTTTAAGTATTTAAATATATAGTGTCTATCATTAAATATACAGTGTCACTCTCTTTCTCTAGGTTCTAACTGTTTACCTTTCCAGAGGTGACATGAGGAATGCAGTCAGAATTTTATCAGGCTGAATCATTTCATCCATTAAAGCTGAAATCAGTCTGAAAATCAATGCTATAATTTGTATTGTCTGCACTTTGGATGATGGGTGAAGCAAAGAGCGACAAATAAGGAGGAAGAGCAGAGTGCAGTGTCTCTGATGCTCTGGATGAAATGTCGAATCTTTGTCTGTAAGGATTTAGTCATTTCCTGAGGCTCCCTCTGTTACTCAACAACCCCCTCAGCTGCAGCGGCTGAAACAGACACTGTGATGTCTATGTGATAATCTTTTTGCCCCCACAGGGGGTAACACTTGGGTCAACAAACATCACTCGTCTGCCCTGAGGAGCCCTCTCTCTGCCTCTGCAATTTTTATCAAACAGCCAGAAGTGGTGGGAGAGGGCAAAGGGCATGGTCTCTATCTCAACGCTCCTCCAACCCGTTTTTACAGAGGAATCTGCCTTAAAACATCAGCTGGCAGAGAGCTGCAGTCAGAAGGCATCATCAGTCAGGATAAAAAAGGCGTGACAACACTGGTGCTCAAAGAAAATTAAGAAAAAGTTTTGGGAAGGTCGTTAAGTTTATATCATTTTTGTCATTATATGATCAGCAGGAGCTGTGCTAACCACAAGGCGCTTCCCAGAGCACAGTGCAGAGGCAAAGTGTAGTGTAGGTTGATGAGCAACCTATGCTACGGGTAGTGCATGTTGGCGCGCTACAGGAAAAGTTATTCTTTTCTATCTGCCACCTGGTAACCCCGTCTAACTCCTGACATTCTGCCATGCTATGGTCCTCCTACCAAGATCTGGGTATATCAAAGTGGGAAGATGTGGTTTCGTTCCATCACACGTCGCCTTCAGGTAACGACACCTGCAGCTATCATTGAAAGATCACCAACAAATAAAGTCAAATGTGAAACTTACTGAAGTTTGAGCACAAACCAAACCCTTCTTGGTCGTTGCATTCTTACCAGTCTTCTTCTCTGAAGGAGGATAATTGCCTTCCTTTGAATTGAACTGAAATACATAATTCACACATTTCAGGCTTGTTGTTTTGTTTGTCAAGTTTCCTGGCTCTTTCCTGCTACCTGAAACTTGTTTGTGATGTAAACTTCCGCTATACTTTTCCTACTTTTTCCTCGACCCCAGCTGGCGGTGAGCACAGCTCATACTGCTGGTCATGTGTAGAAGGCAGTGGTGGAAGAAGTACGCTAATCCTGTACTTAAGTAAAAGTAGCAATACCTCAATTTAAAAATACTACATTAAGTCCTGCATTCAAATTTTTAGTAAAAGTAGAGAAGTATTAGCAGTAAAATATACTTACACTATCGAAAGTAAAAGTACTCATTATGCAGAATGGTCCCTTTCAGATGTTCATATTATCAATAACATTCATTAATAATATCAATAATACATAATATTATTGAATTATTGCTATTGATGCATTAACATGTAAGTAGCATTTTAATGTTGGAGCTGAAACAAACTTTAACTACTTTATAGTGTTGGGTATTTTAATCTGTAACAATGCATTATATCTTATAAGATGATAAGTTTTATATGAAAATGCTTTATCTGTAAAGTAATTAGTGACTGTAGCTGTCAAATCAATGTAGAGGAAAAAATGTGCAATAAAAAGTACAATATTTGCTCTCAAATATCGTGTAGTAGAAGTATAAAGTAGCATAAAGTAGAAATAGTCAAGTAAAGTACAAGTACCTCAACATTGCACTTAAGTACAGTCCTTGAGTAAATGTACATATTTACTTTGCAGCATTGGAGGGCCCTAACGCTCTTGCATTATCAACATGTGATTACAAAGCTAAAAATCTCAACATTGTACGGTTCTTATCACAGCCAGAAGCAGACTGGTATTTCCAGCTGTCTTCTTTTGACTAAACCTCCTGCCCCCACCCCCCATCAGTGGTTCTCAGTGTACGGCTGCATCTCCTGCCTCCCTCTCTGAGCTGTTGTCATCCATCTTTTCAAGTGCTGAACCGTACAGTCACTGTGGCAGCGCTGCTTTTTGGTGCCGCTTAGCCTACTTGGTTCAAGCCACTGACAGGCAAGCAAATAGAACAAATGGGATGGATGCATCTTCCCCTGCCAGCAGAGGCGACCCTAATAGTTCACTTCAGATCTCGGCTGAGCCCTCTCTCATCAGTCTCACACACACACACACACACACACAAACACCCCCATGAACATGGAAACAAAATGTGCAGTCTCTTGTTTTCAAGCTCTCAGTCCCAATGTTGTTCACCTTGTTTTCATATCCTGCATTCCATCTGCTTCTCTCCTCTCTGCCTCTCTCTCTCTATAACTCTGTGTGATTCCACACAGCACATGCTCGAACACAAAATAAGCTGTGGGTCTCTGTGGGCGTGCAGCAGAGGTTGAATTTATCATTTAATTCACTATGTAAGTTCTGCAGGTGTGCAAAAGGTTACAATAGCAGAAATTGGTTTTCCAATCAGTCATCGTTGCCTGGAGACCATCAATAATTTATATCCTGAATTTCACATTTTCAGAGGTGGGACTTTGTATGTCGATGTGCTTCATTTCACCACTCTCAGGTTCCTTGCGCTTTAGGTAAGGAAGGTTAATGATTATAATAGGACACTGGGACAAGAGGATAAAACCAGTGGTGCAACTGGTGAATGAATCTCCTTCCACCCCAGAGATAAAAGTCTGATCTTTTAAATCAGGTTCAGCCATTAACCACACAGTATTTGGTCTCTTAGATCATAGATTTCCTCCTCCAGCAGGGGGTAAGAACTCAGGATCTTTCCCAGGAACAAGCAGGAGCCTACAGATACCAAATGACATGACCAAGAAAGTTATTATTCCTTTTCTTGGGAAAAACTAAACAAAAATGATTAAATTCCATTTGCTTGAATAAACAAATATTCATGAAATGCATAGAATTCATGAGAATTCTGTGCTTCATGTATTTTTTAGCGGGTTTGGAGATTATTTGAAAGTGAACAGCCCTTCCTCCCAGCACGCTGTAACTCATCCTTCAAGTGCTCTTCCTGTCCTTTACAAAACAGACTTCCAGCTGTGAGTGAGACCGTGTGGCCGAACTGATGCAACATCATGCCAGGTATAAAACTGACAGACACACCTGTCTCACCAGCAGTGTGTCATCCTCTCAACTCCTCGCTATCCTGTGAGTCAGAGGGTGCTCTGAACTTCTGTCTGTCCAAAGAGAGACAGTGACTGAAATAAAAGAATAGTCAGAGCGTAATGACAAGGCTGAGTCATTTATAGTGGCCTTTAATCACTCTGGCAATGGTGTGGGTGTTGCCCAGAAATTAGCTTTGGTTATTAAAAACACTCACTGTGGAGAATTCACTGTAAACATAGCTTTTAACTTTCAATGTTTCTCACTAAAATGCATTGTGTGTATCAGGCCTGAACACATGCTGAATGCGTTTCATAAACCTTCTAATGTTTTGAAACATGCATTTTTAGCCAGGCTAGCAGCATGGCTCTAGGGATTGCAATGTCTGTCTGTTGGTCGTTTGGGCCACCACGTTGGTCCAGTTTGAAACATCTCAAAATAGTCCAGTTTGAAATAACTATTAGATCAATTTCCATGAAATGTTGTACAGACAGCCATGGTCTCCAGAGTATGAATCCTACTGAATTTGGTGATCCCCTGCCTTTTCCTCTAGCGCCACCAGCAGGTCAAAGTTGTGACATATCATGTCAAATTTCTTGACATCTACTACATGGATTGGCACAAAATTTGGTACAGATATCCATGGTGCGCAGAGGATGTATACTAATGACTTTGCTGATCCCCTGACCTTTCAACTAGCGCCACCATCAGGTCAAAATTTGAATTTGTCTAAAAGGCTACATCAGCCTCAGCTGTACTTTGTGTTTAGTGCTAATTAGCTAATGTTAACATGCTAACATGCTACACTAAGATGGTGAACATGGAATAAACATTATACTTGCTAAACATTAACATGTTAGTATTGTCAATATGATCATGTTAGGACGCTGAGGTTAGCATTTAGTTCAAAGCACCGCATTGTGCCTAAGTACAGTCTCTCAGAGCTGCTAGCATCACTGTAGGATTTATTCGAAACTGGCTACTATAGCCTACTAGCAGTACGTACTGACATGGCCAAAATGTAGCATGTAGTATGCAGTATGTCAAAAATACCCGGATGTCGTACTGATTCAGAAAAAAACTCCAGTATGCATCGGACCAGTCTACCTCACGTACTGTGTCCCACAATGCAAAGTGCTGGAACAACAACCGGTCATTGTTGAAATGGTGGACAGCAACACCCCGCGTCAGTGGTGGACAAGGAGGAATAAAACTGCTCTGTCCCTAATAAAAAATATGACTCAACGTTAAATTTAAGTTATGTATGTTGTTTTGTTTTCTTATTGACAGTTTGCTAAGGTTTACGTTGCTGTCTTTGTGATATCAAACGTTAGCTTAGCAGGCTTAACTTAAACGTTATGGCTTTGTTATGGGTAGTAGAACAAATGTGGCTATACGTTTATTACAGATAGGCTGTAGCCTAGTCACAATTGTGAATTGTTCTCCTTACACAAGATTAAATTTGAAAAAAAAGTTATTAGTAGTACTTACATTTATATTCCTCCTATTGTTTACTTCTGCTTTCCAAAACCGGAAACCGGCTAAGCCTGGCCCAACTGCAAAATAAATCGATTTGACAGTTTCATACTGCATACTATGAAAAGCAGTAAGCAGCATTTACATAGTGCATACTGCGTTCGTCAGTATTATGTAGTAGGGGGTTCCGAATACAGTCGAATAGAGTCTTGTTTTTACATCAGTTAATTGTCTGTGTTTATTGGTGATTGCTACCTTTGACAACTCATTACTGCTACCAACAACTACCACCCTCTGAACCTTTTTCCCAGCCTATTGGGAAAGCTACTTGTTAACTCGTAACATTTTACTCTTTGAAATTACTCAACAGCTAAAGTAATAAGATAGATAATTAGATTTTAAACAACTCAAACCTCCACACCCACACTTAGCATCCTCTGTTTTTAACAGATACAGACATAGAAAATGATAAATTGTGATTTAACAAGCAGTCAGCCCACGTTTTGGAGGTATTTACTGACCAACAGCTAGCTTAACGTTAGCACTAGCGACTGCATGCAGTAACACTTCAGAAGTTCTGTCCTCACAGTGAATCTAGTGTTCGTGCACCCTCCAACTCCGACTCAAGCACATAAGACAGCGTATTACTCCTCTCGTGGTACAGAGGCTAACTGCCTCGATCCCACACCTCAGCTCCTGAACCAAAATAACATGTACCTGACAAGTCTCTTCATTGAATGCAGAGACCGAACTGATATTAACCTTCTATCAAACTCCCAGTAAGACAGCAAACATGTCAACCACGCAATATATCCAAGTAACAGTCTTACTGGGATTAGTAACTGTAACATAATTACTGAATTTCACGTTGTTTCACATCACTCGTTACTGAAAAAAATAATCACAATGATTACTGTAACGAGTTAGGCCTACCAAGTAATGCGTTGCTGCTGTACACTGCCTGTGACCCACTGAAATATGTTTAGTTTAAACTGTGATTGTGCATCGTTGCACACGTGCTGGTAGAACAATACGGGGTCATCTCAAATTGCCATATATTGAATTATTCTATATAGTTAAGAATTAGGTAAAGATAAACTGGAACTGCAACTATGGCACCACCAGTAGGCAAACATTTTTCTTTTTTTCACTGCCTTTCTCTAAATCCCGTTGTCAGAAATGTTTTGGAAAGATCTACTTCATCTATAATCATTACATAAGTGTGTCATTAGTTAATGATCTCCCTTGAAGACTTAAAGCCTAACAAGTATGTGGGGTTTAGCAGAGCATATGTGCCAAATAAAGATAATTTACCTACAGGAATGTTAGAGGAATGATGAATACAATATTACTGCAAGAAAATATTTATCTTCTGGGTTTAAGGTACTATACACTGCTTTGGCTGCCGTAACAAAATATACAGTGAGATATCTGAGTGTTTTTCTAATAAAGTGAAGGGCAGAAATTACAGTCGCTGCTTGCATCTGTCTTTTCACAGTGTGGTTGTTATTCTGTCATCCGTCTCTCATCCACTTTACGAATGAAAGTGGAGTAAAGCAGGAACAAGCATATGTTATTAATGAAAAATGTCATGAACAAAATAGACATACACCTTCTCCTGTGGTAATCTGTACCATATGCCGCTAGTTCAGCTGGGGGTTGAGCAAACTCACTCAGTTTGAGTGAAGGATTGAGAAGACGTCCAATGTTCAGCTGTTGAAGTACAGAGTTTGAGAAAACCTGGATGGCACTGGATATGTAGATCTAATATAAAAATGTTGATTGATACTCAAGAAAGTCTTGTTCTCTGGCACATTTCTCATTGACTTTCTCTCACATCATCCACATACTGCCCCGCCCACTCTGCAGTACAAACTACAGTTACAGATTGTAGTTCGATCTGGAGGAGATCTGTCACGGTTCAGACACATGTGTCTGTTTACAACGTGCGCTCGGCCGAGGGTCCCCAGCGGGGCCTTCCATGTCTGGATTGACAGAACTATTAGAGCGCTGCCAGACATGTAGGACAGGACAAGGTTACCTCAACTCAGCATTAACTCTACATCAAAGCGGTGGCAGAATGTGAACTCATTATATCTGAACAGAATAAGAAAGCTGGACTGAAACAGAGAAGAGAAAATTAAGACGCAAGACAGAGAGAATGAGAAAAGAGCAGCAGAAATGAGACAGAGGGGCAAAGACAGAGAGCAAGTGAAGAGAGACAAATAGAAGACATCCAGTTATTCACATCTTGATTAGTCTTATTAAAATAATCTGGCCAAATTTTTCAGGTCATAAACTCTGATTAAGGCAACTGCACACTGGAAAATAGAAAGAGGAATGGCATATTCACTTGACTCAAACATGCATACAGTATATATGCAATGACACACACATACTCTGAAGGTCAGTGCTCTAAGCTCTCATGGGAGGTAATGTAATACCGGTCCATTGGAAAAGAATCAGTAGCGCATCAGCAGATTCAACGCCTCCTAGAATGCTACTAAGCCCCAGTGTGTGCCTTTTTTCATGTCGTTTCATTGTTCACAAGCAAACCTACATACTTTAAAGACAACCATTAAAATGACAATTCCAACCTGAAACACAGCAAATCTTTCTGTGACTGAATATACTGTGAATTTTGCATGTATTGTCTCAAAAAAAACAGGGAGAAATCCATTGTGAGGTGACACTGAGTTGATGTCCTCTGAATTTTGTTCTACATAGTTTTAATACTATTGTAATCTTACTAAATGCTAAATGTGAGTTAAATTGACACTATTTCCTACAGAAAACTAGCTAAGTTTACTTATAATTTGTGTGTTTGTTTTCACTTTTCATTGACTTTCATGTGCGTGGAGAAATCTGGACCCTCAGTACTTATACTGACCTCAGTATTTCTAAAGCTCCGGTTATTGTATATACTTTACCTACAGATCCCTCAACAGACTAGAATGCAATGCAGCCACAAGACGAGTTCTGAGGAAGAGGTGCAACTCTCGAGTTTTTCTCAACTAGAAAAACTTGCTCTCTTGGTGTCATTGTCACTATGACCTTCACTACTCACCTGCAAGTAAATACAAGTTCAGGCACACCCTGGGGATTGCTGAAAGGCATTCTGGCAAATGTGGGAAACCAGCTAATGATTTACAAGTACTGTAGATGAGGCTGACTGAGAGGAAGTGGGTATATTCAGAGGATGTAATAATGTTTAGCAGGTTTTTTTTTTTTAAAACTTATCTCAGAATTTAAGGATCCACACTTCCTTTTGACTCCAAACCTCCAAGCAGCTTGTAAAAGATTCACTAATGACACAACAGACGGCAGCAGTGATCAGCACAAACCAGTGTATATTTCCAAGGATAATTATGTCCTCCAGTGAAAGTATATGTTTATTCCATGGAAATGCTGGCATGTCAGAAGCAGAGTGTGTTTATTTCTCTCACATGAACTATATCTGCTCTGTGTTTATACAGCTGATGGCTCTGTATTCGTCATGTGCAGAGGAAACACGCATAAAGTGGTTTATGGAAGACTGAAATAATAGAAGTTCAGCTCCCCATGATCACCTCAGAAATCCCAGACATGTTCGCACCCCCACGGCGTACTGCACTATAGCCATGGATTAGCGAAAACTGCAGGAGAGTTGACCATTGGCAGCTCAGAGAGTATATGGGAGCAAATTTTCTTGAGTAATCTTCTTCAGGGACAAAATATGATTAATGATCTTTAAAGGAAAAGTTTGACATCTTGGGAAATGCACTTATTCTCTTTCTTGTCGAGACTAAGATGAGAAAATCAATACCACCCGCATGTCTTTCTGTTTGTTAAATATAAGGCTATGGTTAGCTTAGCTTAGCATGAAGACTGGAAAGAGGGGGAAACAGCTAGCCTGGCTCTGTCCAAAGATAGCAAAATCCACCTACCAGCACCAAAAAGCTCACTAATTGTCATATGGTATATCTTTTTATTTCCTGGATTCTCTTCTGGTTGCTTGGCAACCTCGCAGTGACAGAAGTATCCAGAAAGAAACTTCGTCCAGCCAAGAAACAGTCCCACACAAAACCTTAAATTTTTTTTTTATTAAACAAACGAGATATAACATGGTAATTAGTGAGCTTTAAAGGTGCTGCTAGGTGGATTTTATTACCTTTGGACAGAGCCAAGCTAGCTGTTTCCTCCTGTTTCCAGTCTTTATGCTAAGCTAAGCTAACTGTCTCTTGGCTGTATCTTTGTATTTAACATACAGACGTGAGAGTGGTATCAAGAAAAAGCATATTTCCCAAAACTATTCCTTTAACTGAATCCACTTAATATCATTTTCAGTTCTGACAATCAGTGGTCCACATTGTGTGAGCTACTGAAGCTGAAGCGAGATAGACAAAAAGTAGGAAAAGAGGGAGCTCTCCAATGACTGTCTCCATCCATCCCAAAGAACTCATCTAAGCTGTTCTCAAATAGGTCTCAACTGGTGCTCTGGGCAGATAAGAGCTTCTCTTCACACTGATTCACTGACTGACTGACTCGCTTTGTGTGGCGCTGGACTGCTGGTTGATTTGGGGAAATGATGCCCTGATATGAGTATTATCCGCTGAGGATTACCACACACAGCCAGAGAAGGCTAACTGTCACTGCAGATGGTTTTCTAACAAGTAATGAACTTATCAGCGATGTAGCTGCTGGCAGGTCCTCTGACTGTCATCTTTGTGTTACTGTGATTAAACAACAACAGGTGAGATGATGTACGAGTCACTGGATTAGCATAGTGTTGCCTGTGACTGGTGCTGGTCACGGTATGAGACAGCAGCGTGTATTTGCTGAAAACCTGTTCTGTTCCCAACAGACTGTGGACGAATTTGGTCCACAGTTCACCAACTGTGAATCCAGAAGTATCTTGACGTGTCCTGACATGCAGCTTTCTCTATCAGACATATCACTTTTCTAATCGTAACAAGACAGTTTCTGAATTTTGCTCAGCTCACATCAAAGAGGGAAGACAAGTCAAAAAGCTTGTTTACCAGTATCTTCTTCATAATTTCCAGCCAGACTGGCTGTTATTTAAACATGATAATTTCCCTCCATATAACAATAGGAATGCAGAGCTGCAGAAAAACAGTGTGATACATACTGATGCTTCACCTAACTAATCCACTTGCTGGTACTTGTTTGCTCAGAGTCTTCTTCCTGCTATAGTAAGAAATAGGCATTGCTTGTCTGGGTCTCATCTGTCACCCACAGCTTCTCTTATGGATTTTCCTGTTTTGATCCTTGCCATCTGTGCCTCTATCTCTCCCTCTGCTTTTCTTCCAAAGTCGACATCATGAACAATTCATTCTTAGCCACGGCTTCACTGGATTTGGCTTCATAGTGCAGAGTAATTGTTAAACTATTCTGGTCTAGCATTGGTATATTCCAAATTGTCTACCTAACGAAGAGCTAATATAGAATACTGGGAAAAGGTAAAGGTGAATTTGCTACCTGTGCATTGGGAACTTCACAATCATCCCAGAAGATTTAGTCCAGAGGGAAACAAGTCTCTCCCAAAGACAGGAATAAAGCAGCTAGAGCTCCCTCGATAATGTCACCCAGAGATAAAAATACTGACAGTAAATACGAAGCTAAACACATTATGCAGAGTAAAGCAAAAAGTGCACATTTTCTGGGTTGACATCGTCGGGGCTATAATGGAGTAAATCTCATATCGGCGTAAAAGGTCACGCATGAAAATTTGAAAAATCTACAAAATTAGTCCTAGCTGCAGCAGCTCCAGCAACGGTTTCTCAAATGACATAACAGAATGGTGCTGTGGTTTTTAGCCTTGAAGAAATATTCATAAATATTGATTAAATTGGCCCAGATTGCAATATTCGGTTCTTTTTCTTTAAAAGTTAAAAACAGGATGTCTGCATTGAATAACCACTGAAGAGATCCTGAACAAGGATACTAAACTATACTTTTTTTTGTCTGTTTATTGTATACAATGGCTGTAGTCACATTCACATAGTGGCTGACTGATACTAAACTTAATGCCAGTCCACCAGCTGCATGTATCAACACACACAGCAATGAGCAACATTGTGCACCTGAACATTTTTATACAATCCTCTGAGGTGCATGAGAAAAAAGGATTGTTACAGAAGGAAAAAAAGACACCCGATCCATCTTAAGCGCTGCCAGCTGAGTGCAGAATTAACTGTATTCTATCACCTGTCTCCTCTTAATCAACTGAAGTAAACTTAGCTGGAGCTCTCCCTCGCCGTCCCAGACTCCATGTAACATCAGCATTCCTCATTGCCCTCCCAAACTCGCAATTAATACCAGATCCGCTCCTGGGCCCTGTGTGACTCTGTGAGTGTGCCCCTCTCTGTGTGTATGATTCTGTCTGTGTATGTTGCTGCCTTACATGCCCAAGGGTATGCTGTTGTGTAAGGGTTTCCCCAGCATCACTCCCAGACATAATGGGGACTGGTCTCCATCGGTACAGAGTGGTACCACTGCAGACCGCAGTCATTCCTGTCTGCCTGCCTTCCCCACAGCATGTGTGCACCAGGCACCGACCTCACACTGCAACGCCTACTATTGGATAAGGAACAAAAGACCTGTGAATGGAATGGGACCTGCACTCCCTCACCCCCGTGAAGCGCTACTAAAACTGCACAACGCTACCCTGCAGAAGAACAGTAAAGTGTCACTGTTCTAACAGCACACACATCATACTCTCAACAAGTTCCCCATTTGTTCTGGTTTTCACGCATGATGTCTGCATCTGGGAAATTTAGTGTTAAGTGTTAAATGCTAAGTGTAGGGTCATCCAGATCACAACATAAGGCTCTAAAAGGAAAGTCCCACCTCGGTTACACACTTCACACTGTAATAATTCAGTGGTTTCCAGGGGATGTGCTACATTGCTGTAATTTACAATTTTTGTACCCACTTTCCCCAAATTTGCTCAATCTGTTGAGTTGTTGATTTTCCACATTTCCCAGAGCACTGATAGTGATAGCAAAGAAGGTTTTCCAGGCAAGAAAAAGTAAGAGTGAAGAGAGAACAATGCCACAGAGCAGCATGCCCAGTTGTTCAAATTACCTCAAATTACCCGCAACAGGGTTATATTTCATATGCTACTGGCAACAGATCCACAAAGATGCAAGTTGTGGCTGAATTGAATTTCAATTGAGGCTGCCATTGGTGGAGAAGAATCTTTGACTGCTCTATGATGGATTGCCCTCTGTATGATTGTTGAATGTCAATGTGAAATGGTAAGTCTACAAAGAAACCCTTGCTTGTTGATTCTGCAGGATTGACACTAGAAACACATTAACGTTTTCTTTCACCATGTCTTTGGATGAGGGACAGGTGCAGGCACATTGACCAAACATAGCAAATATGTACCACATCAATTATAGCTTTTGCCAGTTTCCACCACAGGTCCCCACAACTAAAAAAAATATTAGACCAGATTCTATATACAGTAAAAGTGCAGTACATTTACAGGTTACAAATGGGGTTTTTTTTTTGTTAAAAATGATCTTTTTGCGTGCTTTTTTTAACCTGGGTAAATTGATTGATTTATTTGGCTGCTTAGGGGCAGTTGATCCAGTTGTAAACAACACTGAAATATTATCATTGCAACAGTTGCCTTTTCACCTATCCTGCAGACACTGAGCAACATTAGCATTTATTTGGAGTCATGCAACCAGATGAATATAAGTACAATATTCACTCTCCTTATTGCTCTATTTTGGCCTCCACCACCTCCAGAGGGAAATATCTGGCTCTTTAGCTGCTAAATGCTACTGTATGTTCACTAGCTAGTCGCAAACTTGTCTGTCTGCTCTTTTCAGAGCTTTATTTCTAAAAATAGCTTTCTGCGGTTTGAATTGATGCTCATGAGAGCAGTGAGAGTGAACCAAAACAGTAAATTTGCGGGCCAGAAAACCAAAACAATGAGCTAAAAGAAGCTTAAATGCTCCGTAGAGCTGAGGGGAACTACAGAGCTGGGTGATAATTCTCTGTGGGTTTGTCACTATGAGAGAACCCCTTTCACATTACACATAGACAATTCACCAATGTAAAAATATTGATTATAGCAGCTTTAAATATGTCATATTTACCCACCAGTTTAAGGCTACCTTGTAGAGTTCCAGAAATGGTCTGCTTTGTACGTCAAGAAAGTATACTCTTGATGTTTTAGTTTGCTAAAAAATGTTCTGTTAACTGTTGCTGCACTGGAAATATTTCAACATCAAGTCATGCATGTTTGGCCACCAGTCCATATGAATAAAAAAAAAAAACATCACCATGAAACAAAATGGGCTTGGAAGTGCAAGGTACATTACCTACATTTGTTTAAAATGGCTTTAGGGTGAAATTTTCCTTTAAATCTTTCAACCAAACCAGCTCTGGCCAGACTTGAAAGTCATCTCACACCTAAAGTGTGATTAAAAACTCGTCCTCAGGGTGGTGCATATGCCTGAGCACTGGATATCATGTTCCATTAGACATTTTCTGTGACATGCACACGTCGTTAAGGAAATCAAAGAAGCACTGTGTTCCTGGGTCTAGTGGGAGCCATAAGAAATATCCCACCATATAGAGTCGTTTACTGTTCAGACAGGATACCACAGCCGAAGAAGGGAAACCCAAAGGGAGTCAGACATGGTGAGAAGAGCAATTGACATCTTGATGTATGCGTATGTCGGGGAGTGAGTATGTGTGTGTTGGGCTTGTGTGTGGGAGGCCCGCCACATGCTAGATGTGCCAATGCAGAACTGTGAGGTGTAGTATGTGAGAACAGACATCATAGCATAGGGTAATTATGGATCCTGTGTTGAGGCCTGAAGCTATCAATTCATGAAACAACCAAGAACAAGCTTTCTCCCATTGTTTGTATAAATTGATGAACTACAAAGAAATAAATCCATGCATAGCAATATATAACATACAGTATACTATAACTTATGTAACTTTAAGTATAACTTTATGCAAAGCTAAGCTAACTGGCAACTGGCTGTAGCTATATAATTACCATATAGATATGGTACAGAGAGTGGTATCAATCTAACTCGAGCATTTCCCAAAATGTCAAACTATTGCTTTAACCTTCTGCGGAAGAGAAAAGGTCCTCCAAAAGCTCATTACTAAGGTAACCGATAGAAGCTAAAAAGTTCAGAAAGGCAAACACCCAATGAAATAACTACCTTATTGAATTTGTGACAGCACCAAAAAGAAAATCAGCTTTGGTGCAAGAGATGCAATAAAGATATTCATAAAGGCCTCCTGACAAAGCTTGGTCACCAGCGTTAGCATAATATGGAAGAATCACCTCAATTACTCCCACTTGGCAGAGAGAGACGGAGAGAATGGATGGAGCGATACAGAAGTTCAATTTGGCAGGCAGTGACTCGGTTAAGGTCAACCCACCCTCGGATTGACTGGCTGTTTGGTTTTACTGGGAAGACAACAAATGATGCAGCTGTGTCGCAGCCTTATCTGTCACTGCAGATAGAGGGTATCTTGAAGTTTAGATGTCCTGCAGTGTCACAATAAGAAATGTGGTGGAGGAAATCTTCCACAATATGGAATTTCCTATATTAACTCAGCTAGTCATTCTCTGATGCCCCAACAGACGCTCCCCTCTGCTGTCTGTAAACCTATTGGTCTTAAATCTGCAATAATTGACTTTTTGGCCAATTGGGGGCAGCAGAAACAAGTTCTGAACACATCGCTGACATACTTTCACCCTTTAAGTTGATATGGCAAACTCCAGAGCTGGCAATGTTGGTGGGGAAAAAATATCAGACACAGCACAACACACATACACATGTGTACCTCCAAACAAACTAATAAGTAGATTTATCACTGTGCCTCTTAAAGTCTGCCAAAATACTGTATTATTCTGTTGAACATCCTGAGACTACTTGAGGGCAGCAGAAACAAGCTTTGAACACAACAGTGCCATATTATTACCTTTTAAGTTGATATGGCTAATGTATTAGCATAAAGTTGCCTATTTACACATCCAGCAGATATGGAGCAACATTCATTTGGAGTCGTGTTTCTGGCCACCTGGTGAATGAAAGTTCAATAGTCCCTCTCCTTTTAGCTCTGTTTTGGTCTCCACCAATTAAATTTATCTCTTTAGCTGCTAAATGCTTAGCTAGTCACTAAGCATTCGGTACTGTGTACAGTCAGAGAGCAGTGAGAGTGAACCAAAGCAATAAAGTTGCGGAAAACCAAAACAATGAGTAAAATGACACTATAAAGCTCTCTTCACATCACACATGGTCATTTGATGCATTGTTATTATAAAAATCTAGATTTTAGCAGTTTTCAAGTTAATTTTATCCCAGTAATTACCATCTAATGAACTACACAATACTGAACAACACCATGGACTTCATGCACTATGCTACTTTTCTAGCCTTGGGCATTACTGTCATAGTTTTGGGTTTATGTTCATTACCTATTATATTTTGAAATAGTCTCCTTCCCTCATGTGTCTTTTAGTTTTGCTTCCTGTCTTTGATTGCTTTGATTATTTTCACCTGTGTCTTGATCAGTTTCACCTGTGTCTCGTTGTCTCCCCTCACTGTGTGTATTTCAATGAGTGTCTTCCGTTGTTCTGGGTCAGATTGTCGGTCCACCATGTGTGCTGCGTTCGTTCCCTAGTGTGTCTGTGATTCTCCCTGCTCCCTGGACTCCTTTTGGATTATTCTTTGTTTAGACTTCTGTTACTCTTGCTGGACTTTTTCCTGCACTTCTCAGCCACCCTCAGTTGTTTTTGTGTTCGTCTGTATTAAGTAACAGTCATCTTTCGTTCATTCCACCATCTCTGTGTGTATTGTCTGCATTTGGGTCCACCTCCTGAACTGAACCACAACAATTACAACAATATTCCACATGCTCCAGACGTTCTTCTTGTGTCTCATCCTATTCACCGCCCAATGCACTACCCTAACCCTATGTGTCAAGACATATAATAATATAATACTGTACTATGTTGTCATCACTACAAATGAATGCACATTTATGTGAGTCTGATTCTAACTGTGCAGCTGAAGCCTTCCAATCATGTAGCCTACTGTTGTAAGCAAATAGACATAGAAAGGGTAAACAAACTGACATGGATGTTTAACAAAAAGGTTTCACTGTACCTTTTTAAAACAAAGAGTTACAGTGAAATAAAGTGCTCTTCTCATGATGCCAGGCTTCTGTTGGTGATTCATCAATACGGTCACAGAGTCTCTCTAAGTTTCTCTCTCTGTGTGCCTGTCTGTCTCTCTCTCTATCTCTCTCACTCACTCACTCTATAACTCAGTTTTATTCACATCACTCTGCATAATGCATGATAGCACATAGGTCCCCCAAGGCCTTTCATTACGTAAACCTGTTGCAAGAGGAGCCTCAGCAGCACTTTTACAACATCCATCAAAACAGGGGCAAACATGTGCTAGAGTGGTTTGTGATGTATTGCTGCTTAAGCGTCAGTGAAGTCTGAATACAATTACAGTTACTTTCAAAGCACACACCAAAAACGGTTTCTCAAAATTTGGAAGGCCGATGTGAAAACTACCGGGGATGTATTGTGTGTACCAGAATCAGCAAATGTACACAGGAATGAAGACCTCCTTCCTCTTTGGGTGAAAAGAATAAAACTCATCTCTGCAGGGCATCATTGTAGGAAACCAACAGGAAGAGGCCCTTTCACTGAAAGCTCTCAAAGTGAGGCATAAAGCCTGGGGGTATCAAGCCCTGCTTCATCATTTTGTGCATTAACAAAACAGCCACACACAGTATAGCATACAGTATAAGACAGAGGAGGCAAGCTGGCCTTAAGAGGACCACTCTCTCCCATCCTGGTCTCAGTCAGTCATCACCTGCCTGCAGCTTCTGCAGCTGCCTTGCACTCTGAGAAAAGGAAGAACTGTTTCAGCTGCAGAAATGCTCATTCACTGATGTCTTTGAGTTCAAGTTCACAGTTCCTCAACAAGAGAGAGATTGAGAGATTGTGGTGTAACCTTTTCATATCAGAGATCTGGCAGCAAGTGAATCTGAGGGACCTCTTTATATAAATCCTCATAAATGCAGTGCTGATAATTGTGTCATTTATGGAGCAGGTGCAAGGTGAGACTTGGTTGGATCAGTACCACCTTTTATGTTTATATGGTCGTTTGAAGTAAATCCAATGAAGAAGCCTTTACTTTGTTATAGCCTACTGATGTAGCCTAAAAATCTACTGTGGGTTGTGAGGGGTACTCTACAAGTGACAAATTACACATAGGAATATAAAATGTGTGGATGTGTGGAAAGGATATGAAGTGGAGAAAGACCCTGTTGCATGGACTTACAGTATTCATAACTCACCACTTGCATTCTTCCCACAGATCAGGTGTTGCCAAGGCAGCAGAGCCCCCCATATCTCTGCATCACTGTTGACGGCCTGCTCCAGGATCTCCACAGTGAACTTGGGGATCCCGTTATCCCGCTCCAGCAGCGCACTGCGCAGCAACCGCGCGTATACATCGCGGAAGAGACTCTCTATGCACGCAGCCAGGTAGATCGCGGCGTGCTCGTGGATCCTGACCGCAACCCTGCTGTCGACCATCCACCTGAAGAACTTCCCCACGTTAAAGATGAGTCCGCAGCGCACCGACTTACCGCGGCTGAACTTGTCCTCCTCTGTGGTCATGTTGTACAGGGACAAGGCACTGAGGGCCGCGCTGATGCAGTTCATCGAGACGGTCCACGAAAGGACGATCTTTATGGCACTTTGGATCTCATATTTGGTGCATTTGGCGTAGCGCAAACTCAGGCGCTGCGCCTCCTTAGCTACCCTGACCAGGGCCCGGCTGACCAGCACCGAGAGCCTGAGCAGGACGTCCTGCGGGGGGGTCTGCAGGCTCATCTCCTCGTCCCTGATCAGTGCGCTCGCCACTTCCCCGAGGCTCCACGGCACATCCTCAAGCTCGGGTAGTTTCGCGCACTGCCCGGTGCTCTCCAGGATCTCGGCGTCTTCGACCAGGACCGTGTTAACAGTGTCCAGACTGTTGTGTCGACTGTGCATCGAGTCGGTTAAATGCCAGTGATTCCCCCCATGTGCCTCTGAGCAGCACAGCGACGCACTGGAAGATCTGAAGGAGTCGGCGGCTCCACCATAACCCGAGTCTAGCGTCAAATCCTCCAGGGTCCTCGCTACTGACTTGCTACTCCTTGCCATAACTGCACTTCATACTGTAAAAGAGGGCTTGGGAAAGTGGAGAAAAATATTCAAGACGGCGGAGTTTGGATACGCACGCGCCTTGCACAAGCTCTGCTGACAAACAGTATTCAGTCTTTTAGGAAAAGTCCATCCAAGGCGTATAAAGTTAAAGAGTAGTATCTCACTACAGTGCATCAACAGACACACAGTGCTGTACCAGCGCAGTGCCTGACAGATGGAGGCGGGGCCGTGGAGAACCGAGAACAGCTGTCAGCCAATGGACTCTCGGGATGAAGTAGCAAAGAGTTCAATTGGATCGCTTTACAGGATCAATAAACGTCATTGATGTAGCCCATTATAAGGCTTATTAATAAAAAGGCGATGTCAACACTGAGCACAATGCTTGTTTTATTGTCTATAGCCTACTTTTGGAGAAAAAGTTTGGAATTGTATAAATACAGAAATCCTGCCAAATGTTATATGTGAAAGTAAAATGTGAAAGACAGAAATTACAGTAAATAATACATCACATAATATAGAAGTAACTGCATTTATATAACCATGTTTAGAGGACAAGTCATCCAGAGGATCCGGGCTTTCAGATATTTTCTGAGTGCCCATGTCTGATCGTAACATGACTCAAGACCATTAATAATAGATTGCATGCATAATGTATCCTTCTCTGTTCCTCTGGAGGAGAACTCATTGAAAAGATCCGAATTACTTTCAAGGTCATTAGCTGGGATCATTCACATGGCCTAACCTAGCAATTTTGTTTTTTTCCCCTAAACCCAAGCTCTGTGAAATCTGCATGAACCCTAGTCCACCTTAAATGAAAGCCACAATGGACACACGTGCAAGTACAATTTAAAAGATGGTTGAGATATTCTTTATTCTCAAACAACAGCAGTGGGGTACTTGGTTTAAGTTATATGTACTGAACATAACATAACTGCAGTCATACTGCAATACTGACAAAACCAGTTCAGTGCAAATAACTGTAAAATGTCCATTTGACAGCAGGTTGGATGTCTCTCTGGAGTAATCCTATCGTTTAAATGGAAAAAACAGGTAAAAGTATGGAAGCGTATACAGGACTATATTCAAATGATAATGTAAACTTGAAAATGAAAATGTAATTCCACAATAGCATCATAATAATAATAAGCAAAACCTGTAAAAACCAAACACATTCAGTAACTAGTTTCAACAAAATTAGTAACTATAGTTATAAAGTTGTGTTTTTGTACAGTAATCCAGTAGTCAGTGAGGCCGCCTTCTCACCTTTCTGCCACAGGCGGACTACACACATGAGCAAATGCAGCAAATGTTCAAGCAAGTGAGTACTAACTGAAGACCCGCCTTGATGAGAACACTGACAGATTACATGTTCATTTTCATGCTGACCCCAAATAAGCTTGGTGTCATGGTAAATGTAAATGCAAAGACTGGGGGCGCTGTTTTGCTTATTGCATTTGAATATTGTCCACTGTACAGCAGGTTAAGTCTTTGAATATTTCATTTTAATTTTGACTTAAATATTGCTTGCATAAATGGAAAATCAGGTTACATTGTTTATATTTCATTTTCATTTTCAAATTTGAATTAACATTTGAATAGAATATTGTCTACTGTACAGCGTGTTACCACTTTGAAAATTAAATGTCAAACAGCTTTTCCATTTTAATTTTAATATAGTCATAGAACGCCCATTCAAGTATGTGGAAATGAAAATTAGATTATTTCATTTTCATTTATACTTAAATAACACATACACATGTGGAAAATTATAATGCTATTGTGGAATTACATTTTTATTTTCAAGTTTACATTATCATTTGAAAATAGTCTCTCCCCTTTCCATAGAAAAGGGGAGAGACCTGGCTTTATTACAGAAATGTCCTCATTCTACAGGTTCAGGGAGAAGGACAGAGAGATTGATTGATTTTAATCATGTTATCTCAGGAACCTCACCGGTTGCTCTATGACAGCTCTATCCTTTGAGAGAGAAAAAAGATTACGATGTTGGGCACCAAAGAATTAAATTCTTGTAAGATGAAAGTAGCTAAATTGGGTTATAAAACTCATCTTGAAGGTCTTATATAGTCCTAGGATCATTTAATATCACAGTTTCATGTCTATGCTGGGTGCAAATTAGCCCTTCTAGCTGAGGGACTGCTTTAATCAAACTTAATTTAGAAGGAGCAGTATGTCAGAGGGAGCACAACTCGGAATGAGGTAATTAAAAAACGGTGATTTTGTGGCAAAAGCCTTTTTCTAGTTAAAACCCATTAGGAGCCTAAGCACAAACCAAGCGACCTGTTTTCAAGCCATGCTATCAGCATGGCTATAAGGATGCTAATGTTTGTCTGACAGTCTGTTGGTCGGTCTACCACTTTGGTCCAGACTGAAATATCTCAACAACAACTGGATGGATTGACATACAGTTTGGTACAGATAGGCATGGTGCCCAGAGGATTTATCTGATCCTCTAGCGCCATCATCAGGCCAAATGTTTTATGACAAATACCTGCAAAACTCATATTCTGCTAAATTACAACTATATATATATATATATACACACATATATATATATATATATATATATATATATATATATATATATATATATATATATATATACATATACATAGTTATACATATAGTATGTATATATATACTGAATGAACATATGTTGGACAGTATAGCTGAAACCTGCTCTTTATGTCATAGTCAAACACTGGCCAAAGCTGTGACTACTCTAACCAAAACAAATAAATACCTTGAAAAATGGTATGAAGGGGATTCCAAGGCATTTCAATTCCTGGTTAAGACTGCCATCTAGTGTCCACTTGCAAACCTCCATGCAACTGCATGTTTTCTATGTTTGTCTTTAATCAGTGAAGCTGGCCTTGTCTTATGAGAGCAGCTATTACCTCTGATGACAATAACCTACAACAGTGATGCTGCATAATTAACTCAAACAGCCTATTTCAGCAACGTGTTTATGGTGAAACTGGGTGTAACCAAGTCTTTGACATGAGCAATCAAAATAAATAGAAATTACTATAATTCATTAGTTATGAGGAGAGTGAAAACTATGGATTAAATTGGAAGTCAGGAAAGGTTGATCAGTGATCAGGTGTATGATTGAGAAGTTAGGAGAAGGAATGGAAAATGGCACCAGACATTGGCCAATAATTTGCATTTCCACCAAAAACAATCAGCACAAACCCAGAAGTTGAGTCGCTGCAGTGTCGTGGTCCATCACCCCTCCTATCTTCTACAGTAACATGGCCTGAGCAAACCCCTTTGACTGTGTGATGCTGGAAAGCCAGGGTATGCCCCAAGAAACAGCATGCTGTAGGTTTAGGCACATCCACTATAATTTACTCCGTTAGTGAGGGATGTGTCGGTCCAGGAATACTAGCCCACTACGGCAGTTTCTTTTGCAGCTGAAAAAAAACAGCTTGTTTGGGTTAGAAAGCTGCAGAAACTGATCTCATGACAATCCAGGCATTATTATGGAATAGCTACAGTACAGACTACCTCTGTGTCTGAATCACTGAGCAGGCTGTTTCAAGCCAAGCTGATCTGTTTTCCCATTAGTCTATCCTAGATGACTACAACAGCAATAGAAATTGTCAGGTGTAATGTTCTGAACAAGTTAAAAGCCTGTAAAGATGGATACTATAATAGTAGATATGCTGCTCCACAGGCCTGGGTCTGTGGCAATAATATTTTTTGACATCCTGCTCCAGGGTGATACAGTATGTTCCTCTTACAGCACAGTACATTGTCTTTCCTCTTACAGTGGCATTTCTGTGTGATATAAAACAGCAGGAACAGTTAACAGTTTTTCACAATACCCCTTTTAGAAAATATTGGCATTTTGATTAAGAGTGTAATGAATTAAAATCAAACATTCATTGTGGAGTAGAGAGAAATTTGCGTAAAATAATATTTAAGTTACACCTCATATACATTTACTCATATGCAAGAATTACAACAAACAAAGAAAACTATAAATTAAATATTGCCATGCTGTATGCTTACAATGTTATTTAAAGGTAATGTCCAACCTACATTAGAAGTCACAGTAGGCTACTGTCTAACTTATTTTTAATTTTCTTAATTTTCACATAATCATACAAATCTCTAGAGAGAGACATATTTTTATGAAGAAGATCTAGAGACAAATCCTAAAACAGCAACCCCTGGAACACAATCGCAGCACCTATCATGATTTTACTGGTGTAGCCTGTGCAAGGTGACATTATTTAATTCACAGCTAAGCACAATATTCAAATAAAACTCCTTTAAATTATCTCTAACAATTAAATGATTACATGAAGTCGGATACTAATGTTCATAGACAAACATAATCAATTTAAGGTGCTGATGCTGATTTTTTTTTTTTTATCAGAGAGAGGCCTACTGTTTGTGTATGTCTTTGTTGACATTGTCCAGAATAATTTCCGCTTGAACTGTTTGATCTTATAACTAACTGCCGCAGACAACTTGTATGGTTAGCGCCTGTAGGTCACAATTTACTTATTTAGTTACTATTTTATGTAAATTAACGTGGCTCACATTGTTTACAGATTACCGCTGCTGAGAGTGGGCGAGGTACATGCACCGTTGCAATGTGAGCGGTGCGGTCAGTATGATAAATCGAGCACACCTGATTCAAGGCAGGCCTCGCCGCGCGGCATGTGCTCATCCGGGTACTTCTGAGTGCACACGTAACTCAACCCTGAGCCTCCGATTAGCTGCTTTTATCAGAAACTTTTAGGGTTTTTTTTTTTTTTTTATCTCTGCTCTCCTAAAGTGAACCCTGACACACAATGTTGAGAGAATACGACCGAATATCGAAGTTTGGATCATTTAAAACAAACGTAGGCAACGCGTAAGCAGGTGTAAGAAAGCGCATTATGGAAACGTGACGGAGGAAAAGTTGTATAACGGTTGATTCTGACCAATCAGAGCGTTCCATTCCTTCAGCGCTTTCCTGTGGGTGGATTTGTTGATAAAGAAAGGATGTCTTGGTGCTCGAGTTTACTAGGCGTTACAATTTATACACAGTGTTTAACATGTCGGCGAGGTCTAGTGTGTTAATTTAGTGTAGATTAACATGTGGAAACAACCCGGAAATATTTACGCGTTTGTGCTTTTTGCGAGCTAGCATAGTAGCTTGTGTTCGCGTGATAGCTTACGAAAATAAAACTATTTAGAGTTTAACTATCGCTGCTGGCTGAAAACGGGCTTCTTCGGAACTTATTCTCTCAAATGTGCTCACTTCATCGTTGGTACTAATCCAGAGGAGAGTTGTGCCCGTTTTCCTGCGTCTGCTGTGTGGTTACCTGCTGTCCACACATGCAGCCACCGCTGGTCAGGAGACTCAACTCTGTGGATAAATTCATGGAACAAGGTTGAGATCAAACAAACCTTTAACGCTGTCTTACTGACCGGGTTAAAAACTACGTCGTCCTCGGATGACAACATAAGAGCGCGTCTTTTTGTTGTATATTGGACACCCCCTCTTCTAACCCCACCAGTGCTAAATAAAGAAGGCAGGTGACATGGTGGTAAACACTATCCACTGGTTCAGGAAGGGACTGCGGCTGCACGACAACCCGTCTTTAAGGGACTCTATCGAGGGATCGGACACCCTGCGCTGCATTTACATCCTGGACCCATGGTTCGCAGGGTCCTCCAATGTGGGCATCAACAGGTGGAGGTAAGGGGTGGGACAGAATGTCAGAACTTGCAAAATCCTACTGAAAAACTTAACAGGCTGCATAAGGATAAAGAGAAGAAGTGCAAAGCGATGCTTTCTAACGGGCTACGTAACGTTAACTAACCCAGCATACAGTTTACTGAATGAAATAAAATCTAAATATGTTTTTAAAAACTGTTCATAGGCAACTAGAACTCATTTATTTGAAGTTCGCATGATTTTGATTAGGCTGACAAATCCTGCTTTAATCCTGGTGTCTAATGTGCCTTCAGGTGACTTTGTTACTGCCTATGTGGCAATGTACATAGACACATACAGTATATCAGGAAACTCAATTTGGCCACTGTTCAATATTAGCAGACCACTGACTGTCCAGTATGTCATACCAATCACTGTCGATTCTAATGATCTAATAATCTTTTTAATTTTTATTTTTTAAAAGATATTTGTTAGCTTTTCTCTCAATATCAAAGAAACAAGAAAAACACGTAACAATTCATACCCTCAATCAATATACAGTCTGTTCGCTGCAACTGTAGTGTAATCATTAGTGATAATGACCTAGGCCAATAGTTGTAGGTAAAACCCAAAAAAAACCAGTATCTGTATCTTTTTGTTTTGTTTGGTTTTGGCTTTACTTGGTAACAGAAAAATACAAAAATACAGGATGTTAAATGTTGACTGAGAGTATCTGTTTTATTTTTTTTTTGATAGTCTTTCTAGCATAACACTGTTGATTGAGAATCCACAGTGCTTGATAAGCATGGCAACTTCATTTGTCTCTCTTTGACTGTCGCTTTAATTCAACCTTTGGCGTGATTGTATCAGTGAGCCGCTCAGTAGCTTTAGGAAATAGCTGCAGACAGGGAGCTACTCCTTTTGCGCAAATAAAATTAAAGGTTATGTTGCTAACATTTTTATGTAGACGAATATTTAAAAAAAATCCGTAGAGCTTTTAGAAAGGTGTGGAATAAAAGTATCACTTTTCCTAAAAAAATATGATTGTGAATTAATCATTTAAAAAATGTTGACGGGTCCAAAATTAATGTTTTGTTTATCTCTGTGTGAGATGTCTGACGTTTGGTTCCTGCTTCTAACAAGGCTCATGAGCCAATAGTATAACGGTGTTGGTATCACATGGTATAGTTGCCAGTTAGTGTTGCAAAAAACCGACACTGACGTTAGCACATATTAGCTATCTTAGCTTAATCGTCCGAACAACAATAACACATAAAATTATAGTTCTGACCAGTCACTGGTCCATCCCGGGCCAGTGGCGGACTGATACTCTTATGAAAAGACGGTCGCTCTTCTTTAAGAACGGAGTGGACATGGGATCCCAATATTTTACCAATGTGTCATGTTGAAGTTAAATTAATGTAAATCTGCTCATTATACTGTTTAGACCCAAAACATGACTGTTATTGAGGGTGTCAGCTCATATAGCAGTCTAACTTAAGGCCTGTTATGAGACACTTTGCTGAGGTACTTGTGGCTAGCTAGCCATGTAGCCAGCTGCGTTGAGCTCAACAGCTACGGTACTCACGTTAATATAAAAATCTGAAAGTACTTATGTAATATGATCATACAGTCGTCTTTTCTCCCTGTAGCCATTGTTGTTGTGTGGCGCTCAGCTGTTTTTTACAATCTGCTATGGCATTTGTTTTTGGCAAGAAAACACTTCGACTAATGTTAGGTCAACACTACGCTAACACTAACACTAGCTAACGTCAACTTTTACTGTAGCTGTCTGTCTAACGTCTAGAGTTATGGGTTTTAATAGTAATCTAATGTATAGCTATATGTTGCAAAATGAATTAATTACTCTATCACGAGAGAATTATCACTTGATATGAGTGAGTCTGAGTCCCACTCCACTCGACCATGAAATATGCAGGTTGTGCAATGAACTGGCAAACACTGGGGGGAGGGGGAGTGCGTCATCTAGTGGCTGAATGTTATTAATGTTATCAATAGCACCTTTAATAAGAATACATGTTAAATATATATATATATATATATTTTCCCTGAATCTATCCTCTGCTGATGTTCAGATGGCTCATTATATCTTTAGCCACATATTGTACAACTATGCAGTTCTATATCTACTTTGAATTCACATTTTCCGACATTGCTGTGGGCATTTTGACAGCTTTTCAAAGTTTAATGGTAGTCAGTATATCTGCTGAGTTTCTGTACACAATAGAACCACTTATATATTTCACTGAATCTGAACCAGTTGACGTTTTTATGGTGGTTCTGTCCCTCATCACCAAGACATGCCTAAGCATTGTAAACTGGTCAGTGCTTTGAGATTAGTGCTGCTGTTTTAATGTAGTGGGCATGCAGCGTGTTTGTGGAAAAATAATGTAATGATTAATTTGTAATACCAAGTGTTGAAGAAAGCCCAGGACAAGAGAGTGATAATTGACAGTTCAGATGGGGAGTCTAAAAGATTTTTTGCAAGAATATACAGAACTTAATGATCAGTATTGTGTTTATAACAGAAGAGACTAATTTCCTTCAACGATGCTGTTGTTTACTAGACCACTACACTCTTTGAGACAGGAGGCTATTATTCAAATAAGGCTTTAAGTTATCAAGTAGATAAGGACACCTGGATGTCAACCTGTTTTTTGTGAGACGGTAGCAATTGTTATTCTGGCCTATTTTAAGGTCTAAACTTGCCTTTAGGAACCAATAAACCAAATCAAAAGGCAGATTTCTCAACAAACCCTGGTTCGTATGAATTTGGAACCGATTCTTGATAGTTATCTGTTACAAAAAAATAAAATAAATCGGTCCATTGCTAGGATTATAATAAATCCAATATTACTAATGAGACAAATAAAAGCGCAATAAAGTAGTCCAGTGGCATGGAGTGTGAATAAAAGAGCAATTCATACTTTCACCAAATAGTCAAACACAGCACCTCACACAATTTATGCATGTTTTGAGCAAGTACAGGTTTGTTGTCATTGTGCTGGTTTTATTAGAGAGAAAAAGTTTGATTTAAATGCTGAAGCATATATCATATACATGAAAGCACTTCTATGTTTTCTGCCTCTCACTTTAATAAATGTCAGGAAGTGACCTCAATTATAGACGGCACATTCTCTGTTGTGTGTGTGTGTGTAGTTATCTGCCTGCTACTGTTCTTAGTAACATTCTGCAAGTGCCGTGTATGGGGGACTGTGTGTCTAAAAAGACTTCACCAGAAGAGGGCTGTCTGTTCACACGAAAACACTTGAATCTTATGTTTCAGGCACTCTCTTCATTGATGTGAGATTTTGTTCTGGAGTCTGTATATAGGATATTGTCTTTATCTCATGATAATGAAATGACGATCATAATGTTTATTTTGACAACATCTGATCTTTTGGTTTTCTCGTGCCGTCGTCTTAGTGTTTAATTCCAAGCTTGATATTTAATTACTGGAACATACAGTTTCAATTGTATGGCCTTTGTGCAGTTGAATGTTATCATTATGTCTTAATTTTAAGTTTTGATTAAAAAAAAATAGCCCATGTGATGCTTTCTCTAATTAGTGTGTTGTCAAAATAATAGTGACACTAACTATTGTTACGTACTGTAATGCTGATAATAGATAACTTGGTTGGGATTAATTCGGTTGCTTTATGTAAGGAAGTGTTATAGCTTCATAGTGCTCCTAACATGGCCATAAACTTGCCATTAACTGCCACACATGCTAAACAACAGTCTGAGGCGCTGACTCTTACTACTAAAGCAACAATTGCATGTCTAAGTACAATTGGGAGCCATTACTGTATTGCTACATGAAATGCCATGAGCAGCTACACTGCTGATGATTAGTGGTCTCATGATTGCATTTTGTGTAACCGTTGTCTCTGGGAGGAGTTTATCTCCGCTGTATAATGAATTAATTGATCCTTCTGTCTGTTTGGTTCCAGGTTTTTGTTGCATTGTTTAGAGGACTTGGACGCCAGCCTGCGCAAACTCAACTCCCGTCTGTTTGTAATCAGAGGCCAGCCTACAAATGTCTTCCCTCGTCTTTTTAAGGTATGAGAGATGGAATAGAGTAGAAGATGCCATTTTATCTTAGCTTTGTTCTCAAATAAACTAGCACTGTAACTCATTTTAACATAAGGTTATAGCTCATTAAACAGTGGCTGAAAAACAATGTAAGATTTTGATACTGCAGTGAACTCATGCAGTGGCCCTCCAAATCGATTACATAGGATGGTAAATGGACTGTACTTGTATAGCGCCTTTCTAGTCATCCAATTACTCAAAGCGCTTCACACTACATATCACATTCACCCCATTCACACACTGATGGCAGGCACTATCCAAAGAAAGTAACTAATCATTCACACACTCACACACCTAAGATACAGCCTTTGGGAGCAATTTGGGGTTCATTGTCTTGCCCATGTGGGCTGGGGAAAGCCGGGATCGACTTTCCGATTGGTAGACGACCCGCTCTGCCACTAAGCCAGGTCCTGAACCCAAGTTTGAGGTTAATCACTCAGAACCAAGTTGTTGTAATGATACTTGAATAAAAAATAAGATTTACCATAAACATTGTGGTCTCTGTCACTATCAGTTCATCATGGATTCCTTTATACAACTGAACAATAAATTACTTTGTTCCTCAGGAATGGCAGATCACCCGTCTATCTTATGAATATGACTCTGAGCCGTTTGGTAAGGAACGTGATGCTGCCATCCAAAAACTAGCCAGCGAGGCTGGGGTAGAGGTCATGGTGCGGATTTCACACACCCTCTACAATCTGGACAAGTGAGTGACTGATTAGTTGAAACAAATGTCCCATAGTAATTAACCTGTTTGAAACAATGTGTATTGTCACATATTGTGTTTGTGTGTGTGAAGATTTGTGTTGATTCCCTTTACATTTCCCTTTTACATTTTTCTTTCCTACAGGATCATAGAACTCAATGATGGTCAGCCTCCTCTTACGTACAAGCGCTTCCAGGCCCTCCTCAACCGTATGGATGCTGTGGAGCTCCCTGCAGAGACGATCATGTCTAAGGTTATCAAAAAATGTGCCACACCCATCAGTGATGACCATGATGACAAGTTTGGGGTGCCCTCCCTGGAAGAGCTTGGTAAGTTTTTTGTTTTTTATTTGTAAGTGTCTGTATATTGTGTGCATAAATACACTGGTCGTGGTGTATATACACAAATACTATCCAGCTTATTTCTCAGTATCAAAGTCACAGACTTCGAACAATTTTTTAATCTATACTCAGTAGGCGATATGAGGGAGGATGCCATCACCGTTGTTAGCAAAATTACCAAAATCCATCCCCCTCATTAACCTGCTCAAAAGATGCTCTGTGCTTTGTCTTGTAGTGGAGCTTCACATTGCCGCTTTTAATAATCGCCACGGTCTCTGAACATTTGACACATACTGGTTTTGAATTGCCTGTGGGAAAAGAGTTTCCCCTCGGGGAGCCCTCAGGGATCAATAAAGTATTTCTGAAATTGCACATGTAAGAGTTACGCTGTCTGCTTTTCTCTTTTTAGAGCACGCCATGTGAAATAATTTCTCCCACTCATCTCGTCTCTACTCTCCGTGTGTGTGTGTGTGTGTACTTCACTCACTGACTCGACTCGCAGGCAACTAAACCAGCGCTGTAAAGGCTAGAAAAGCTGAGCCAGTTAAAATAAAAATTGAATAATTCTCAACAATTGATCGATATTCTCTACAGCAGACGGGGAAAGAGAGTGCGGTAGCAGCATGACAGAGGCTGGGTCAGAAATTAACACAGTTTGAAGCAAAAGTGCCTTTGAATGCTCATAACGGGTTTTTTTGTTTTTGTTTTTTTGCTGTTCTCATTTGTTATTTTTTCAAATAAAACAAATTGAGTGTTTAGTTGACAGTATAACGTAATAATTATACATTATTTCAGAGTTTAGTAAATGCCCCTAAAAATCAGTTAAAGGGGCAAAAAATAGGCACCGGGGGGGGGTGTGTGTGATCCATCCAGTTTAAAAATGAACAAATCGCCTATACTTGTGTATATTTTGCTTTTTCAGGTTTTGAGACGGAGGGCCTGACTACAGCAGTGTGGCCAGGTGGAGAAACAGAAGCCCTCATGAGGCTAGAGCGGCATCTGGAGAGAAAGGTAAAAAGACGGTATTACTACACAGTATATGCACAAAATAAGAAATGAATATAGTAACCATTAACTTTGGCTTTAGCTGACTGACCACTCAGCTAGCTCAAGTCATAACATAAATATGAAGACTAATCCGAGACAGATAGACGCAGGTAAAGCATGATGATGATGATGATCAGTGTAACACATCTTTCACACAAGTTCATTGAAAGCGTGGTTGTCTTTCTCTGTCCATTTGCTTTTGCTGGAAAATCGGGTCATGATTTTTTTTCCTTTTCAATGGTTTCTTCTTTGTACTGAGGCTTTGCCATAATGTGTCATGTGCCTTTTTTTAATGTGCACAAAGATTGATTTGGTACGCAGTCTATTTTCTAATAGATTTTGAAAATAAATATTCTTTGACATGTTTGCTTATCTCCATTTAAAAAAATAAAAAATGCAAGAGGCAGCAGAGAACTAATGTTTTCCCACATCCTTGAAGTTTTCTCACTGACACAGCGCCTGTTGCCAGAATGGAGAGTCTGTTAAATGTGTAGTGATTAGAAAAGAGATTTAGATCTGTGTTATAAATACCTGATATGTTGGTGAAAGCTGTATACCGACCAAGATTTTCATTATGGCCACTACAAAATGAACAATGATGTGTCATCAGAAAACATTTTGGATGACTTGATGTAGTTTCTCAGCAAAGGAACAGAAAACCAATAAACCATGATCAACACATTAAAAGATTGCTAGAACTGAATCGAAGATTTAGACATCTCAGCTGTGACATCTTGCTTCAAGTGATAAACTCCACCAGTTGTATGCTATATCAGCATCAACAGCATCTTTGGTACCACTTTATTTGGATAGTCCGCCTACAGAGTAACATTTCAACTGTTTCGCTTTGTCTGTAGATGTTTAACAGATTATCAATAGAGTATATGTGACAATTCACTAACATAACCTAACAAAGATGTTTTTCGTGCCTAAACCTAACCAAACCTAGAAAACAGTTTTATTTGTGAAACAGTTGAATTGTTGAATTTCAACTAATAAGCTGTTGAAATGTTACAAATACTCCATAAACTATCTGTTAGCGGACTATCCAAATAAAGTGTAACTGCATCTTTGTTTCTGAGGCCTGAGACTCAAACATATCTCATTTGATTTGTCTGTCATTTATTCAGTTGCAGATTTTTCTCTCAGCAATCACAGTGGTATTATTTAGTTAAATGCTGACTGACCATCTTTTTACAGGCATGGGTGGCAAACTTTGAGCGTCCACGTATGAACGCCAACTCCCTGCTGGCCAGTCCCACAGGCCTCAGCCCCTACCTGCGCTTTGGATGTCTCTCCTGTCGGCTCTTCTACTTCAAACTTACTGATCTGTATAGGAAGGTACGAATGACCACAGACAAGACATGAAACAATACGAACAATTTATATGTGGAATAAGCCATTTTACGTTTTGTTTTTACTCAGATTAGTTTTATGTTGACACTGTAATATGGGCATTTAAATCTTGTTAAGTCATGATAACTACCATCTTTCTTCCAGCCATTTTATTTGTGTGATGGTCAAGGAGTCAAACCAGTCTATCCTGCAGATGATAAACTTCTGTTGCCATGGTGCGCTCTGTTTTGTCAGGTCAAGAAGAACAACACCCCACCACTTTCCTTGTATGGGCAGCTGTTGTGGAGGGAGTTCTTCTATGCGACTGCCAGCAACAACCCCTGCTTTGACAAGATGGAGGGAAACCCTGTGTGTGTCCAGATTCCCTGGGACCGAAACCCAGAGGCACTGGCCAAGTGGGCAGAGGGACGGACAGGCTTTCCCTGGATAGATGCAATTATGACCCAGCTGAGGCAGGAGGGGTGGATCCATCATTTGGCGAGGCACGCTGTGGCCTGCTTCCTCACCAGGGGAGACCTCTGGATCAGCTGGGAGGAAGGCATGAAGGTAAGAATAGAGAAAAGGGGATCAAGTATTTAAGTAAATAAGGTTCACACTTTTCATCAATTACCACAGTTTGAAAGGTCATTAAAAGAAAAGTTAGAATAAATGAAGTTACCTAGCCGATGCTTCTTGCTCTCATTCAAATGACTACTTTGCTTTGTCTTAACTGTCCACTGTCCGTGTCTTGTACAGGCGTTTGAAGAGTTGCTCATAGATGTGGACTGGAGTGTAAATGCTGGCAGCTGGATATGGCTTTCTTGCAGCTCGTTTTTCCAGCAGTTTTTCCACTGCTACTGCCCCGTGGGATTTGGACGACGCACAGATCCCAACGGGGACTACATACGGTCAGTCAGTACTTTCATCTGCATCACATGAATATAAAAACACTGGCCTTTCATAAGCTGACAGTGTTGTGGGTATCTGTACCCCCTGCAGTCATTTCAAATAGGAACCAATAGTGAAGACCGTTAGAGGGCGAAGCACGTACGAAATAGAATAAAATCTCATGGTTAGCTTGTGCTCTTTTGTAGCCTCACATGGGGGACATGATTTGTCATGGTTGCATCAGGATTCCAAAAATATCAACAAATTGTTTAAAACTTCATATCATTTTAGGAGTATTTGTTATAGTGTAGTTTATCTGCATAACATCACAGAGAGTCCTAAATGTGAAATGTGTAACAATCATGTGTAGTAACTGGTAAACAGCAATGAAAATTGTGTGACCTAATTTACAGTGTTAATATTAATGGAAAACAGAGAATGAGCTTTCACACTCAGTACACAGAATTAATGGTGGTAATGCTGTTCCCAGGCGTTATTTGCCCATACTGAGGGGCTTTCCAGCCAAATACATCTATGATCCTTGGAATGCCCCAGAGGAAGTGCAGAAGACAGCCAAGTGTATCATAGGAGTCCACTACCCCAACCCCATGGTGAACCATGCTGAGGCCAGCCGCTTCAACATAGAGAGGATGAAGCAAATTTACCAGCAGCTTTCCTGCTACAGAGGACTGGGTAGGGACATGACCCAGTTACAGATTACATCAAACTCACACTTTTATGCCATCATTGTAATGTATTTTTAAATATCTGGAAATGTTACCTGTATTTCTACAGATGAAAACATTTCAAAGAAAAAGGCCTTTTTCTGTTTTATAGTCAAGTTCTTCAGTCATTCCTGCAATCCAGGATTCCCTATGAAACCTGTTATGAGATCCAACCCCATACACCATGATGGGCAGTAGATCTAAAAGCTAACCTGCTGTTTGCTTCAGAGCAATTGCTTTGCCTAAGTAATGCGCATTACTCAATAGTGCATCAGAACACACCACAGCTAGATAAATGCTACTGTTTTAGTGTGTGTGATTGATAAGGGGCTGTTGACAGATGGCATCCCCGCAATACCTCTGCTGTTGTATTAAACTACGTTAGCAACTATACAAGCACAAAACAACTGGCTACCAATTTTCACATTTTCTTCTCTGCAAATATTATTCATGCAGTGATTTGGATATCTATTAATTACCATACAAAATTATCACCAGTCAGCTGTTTTTTGTGTGTTTCAGTGCCAGCTTTATCAAGGCACTTATTGATTGAGTTGGTAAATTAAAATGCTTTGGTCCCCTTGCAGGCCTGTTGGCAACAGTACCTGCAAATCCCAGCAATGGTGGAAATGGCAGTAATGTCGGAGGTGTCAACACAGGGACTAGTCAAGGTCCAGGAGGCTCCTCTGAAAACCGCTCCATACACGAAGGAATGCCTCAAACAGGTATGCAGGTTGGGTGGTTAACATTGTCTTTGGTTAAAATACAGCTCTTTGCACATTAATACATGCATACATTTTAGATTGCACAATGCAGACAATATTCTAATATTTTATTTACTCAAAGTCACACTCATGGCTAAAATTAATACCCATGAGTCCTGGGTCAGTTGGCAGCGTGATATCAAATATTTGCTGTCTCTCGCCTGCAGGATTGCTGTTGGTCTTTGAGAACTGGTAACTGAATATTGGACTGTATTACAGAGCATAACTAAACTACTGTTGTTCTGCCAAAACAAGCCAGAAATACTGAAAAACCATAAAATGCCCTGAGCCAAGTTGGCACAGTGCAAAAGGAAGTACAAAAGGAAGAATAGCTTCTTAGATATATTCACTTCACTGTATTTATGTTTGTGTTATACTGTTATAGTTATGTTTGTATATACAATTCACAAAACAAAAATGTTAGTGGATTCCAAATAAATTTGAAATAATTTCCTGACGGTTGTTCTGTGGCATGTTTTAATGCAGAAAGAGGACAGTCCACGCAGAAGCGGCGCTGTGAAGAGGCTCCACTTGAATGCAGCTCTAAAGCCTGGAGGAAGAACAAATAGTGTAAAAAAGCAGAATTACAAATGGTCCCTTGGCCGTTCTGGATAGCATCTACCCCTGCAGTGGCCTCAGTTATCACACTGTAACTGCAACTAAGAGACAGAATGGGGCGCTTGGATCCAGCTGATACTATTATCAGTTTGTCTAAAGGACTCTCAATACTACATGATATTTGTAATCAGATTGTCAGAAGTTGGATTCTGTTAACATGTCTTAGTCTCCAAATAAGACACATCGCACATCTCAGGAACAGAGGAAGGAATAGAGAGAAAATACTAATATTGAAGACAAAGAACACCAGTGTATATAAAAGGCAAAAAACAACTGATCTTCATATCAGGGTGTTGTGGGGCCACTTGTTGTCTTCCACTACAGCGCGTAACTAAACAAGTGATGAAACCACTAATCATTATTGCCCTTGTTTCCCCTCAACACCACATCATCAGGGTGAAATTGTGTCATCAGGAGGCAAAACTCCATCTTTACATCAGTTATTCAGTCAGCTGGATGTTTATCTAAGCATCAGCTCTCGTCGACGGTGAACTGAACATTTTGCTTAAAGCTTAAATATTTTATTAGAGCGCTTTGGCCTCTACACCTTAATGTGAAAATGTCAAAATCTGAAATCTGATTCCCATCTGAGTGATGGGAACCTATAACACAACACATCTTCCACACAGTCACCTGATTATGTACAGCTGACACCCTCATTCACTGTTAGCACGCTAACATAAGATGACCTGGATAAAACAGGGACATGCAGTAAAATGCCGAAGAGATAAAACATAGTTGTCTTTTCTCAAAAACAAGCCCCTACATATCAAGAATATGAAGTCGCACTGTCACGAATGTACATGTGAGAACATTTTTTTCAAAGATTGAATACACAAAGGTGTGATGTACAGTAGTAAAGGATATTAGACGCAATACTGTTAATTTTTGGCAAAAGGGAGGCCTTAAAAGAAATAAATATTTGTACATATTTATTGATTTTGATTTCCCACTTTTGTATATTTGGTTATGGGATTTCACAACTCCTTTTGTAAAGAATTTCTTACCAAAACTCAAAAGTTATACTGTGAATGCATGTGCTTTTGTTTCCCATGTGACTGTAAGTCTGTTATTTTTGTATAAAGAATGACCAAATTCTAACTGTATTGAAATGGCAATAAAAGACAGAAACCTTGTGATAATCTTGATTTATCTTTTTGTATTTGCACTATAATGCCACCACAACTGGTGTCCAATTTTGTTCACAAGCGTTCAATAAACGTATTCTCTGAATGCTGTGCTAATTGACCAGCAACTCTTTATTGCACTAGGTGAACTTCGAGCCAAACAGTTTGAGATAGTGTGTTGCTTATGACATAATTTTCCATAGGTTTTGACCTTTTTATCCCGTTTTCCTGAAACGATATTTATACAATTTTATAGTATAGTAGTAAAATGTTCCATGTCAAGAAGGCCTGCCTCATATCTGTTAATTACCAACCTTATTTTTATTCATTTATTTAATTACCAACATGCACTTCCTAAAAAGACATCCAGTCTTTACCGGTTAACACTTTGTCAATGCCTTATCGCATTTTACTACAAGGGTAGTAAAATCTCATTTTGGAGTTTTTCTGTGCCTGCTTAAGGGAAGTGTCCATAAAGGGCTTGACTTGTCCTGACTGTCTTTCTCACAGTTTGTAAACTGTTTCATAAAAGTGACGATAAGCTTAAATTAAGTCATAAATGATTATATAATCAATGATTACGGCAGTCACGCCGCTGATCACAGAGTAACCATGGGGTGGGGAAAGGCTGGGATGCACAGAAACTGCGTAGTGTCCAATAGCTGGGCGGTGGGCGGTGATAGTTGAGCTCAAACCTGAATAAATTGTCTCCACGCACACACAGACTCAGTGACTGTTGCAGAAACTAAGCCTGTGCTTCCTGGCTGCTTGCTTGTTTAATTTGACCTGCTGTTGGAGATGGAAACCAATCGGGACAAAGTGCAGAACAAACCTGTTCGCCTCATTGCAGCGGCTTGCAATGACATGGGCATCGGGAAAGATGGAAAACTGCCCTGGCATTTACCGTAAGAGTGAAACCATTTGTGACGAGGTCTTTAAAATGCTTGATTCAGTTTGGACACGCAAACTTTATTTTCCATATGGTACATAACAATGCAATTGTTTTGATATTATACATGTATATCAATAGCGTCGCTTTATAAAAACTGTATAGCTATAGTTCGTTGTATCCCATCCTCTACAAAGCTCTATGTAAAGTTATGAGGAAAAGTTTATATAACCTATGAAATGACAGTCCAATATGGATTAATAAATGTATACCAGAAGAGCCCGAAGTGATGTATGATAAAATGCTTACTTTGTTGGATCAAAAGCCAAAAACAGACAAAACAAAGTACACATACAATGATGGTACAGAGACATAGAGGAAAACAGAGGTATTTCTAACTGACAAATGACAATAAAGTCATCAGATTCGTTTTTAGATGATTATGTAATTGATTAATCAAAAAGTAGCAGTTATAGTAGCAGTAACAGCAGCAAAGGGTTGCAAAGGGACTAGCAGTAAATGCTGAAGTTACCAGTGATATTAAGTTGTAACAGTGGAAGCAGCAGCACTTGTACTGTAGTGGGGAGAGTAGTGGTGCAGAAGAGCAGGCAGCAGCAGTGGAGGAACTGCTAGTAGTAGACAGTAGTAAGAGCAGCAGTTATAAAAGTGGTGCCTCATGGGGTAAAATAGAAGAAGAAGATGATGAAGAAGAAGAGACTATGTATTTTGATGTGTTATATAACTATATACATTCTTTGCACCATGTGGAAACTATAAGCAGCCATACTTAAGAAATTAATAACAGCTGGCTGTGTTCTGCTTCATTTAATATTGAAAATGTGACTCTTACAGATCTGAATTCCAGTACTTTCTGAACACTGTCACGAGGGTGTCAAGACCAGGTATTCCTCAACATCAATATTACATCATGTTATAGCCACTTCATATAGGGCTGGGTATCAGTCAAAACTTTTAAATGCTGGAGCCAAACCTACATCTGTATGTTGGTACTTTAAATCCTTACATTGCTAAATATTTACAACAACTGTGCAGAATATTATTAAATCAGGAAATAGCTGATTAAAGAATGAGTAAATATGACAAAGGCATTTTTGGCCAACTTGACAGTAGAGATGGGTTTATAGTTATACAGTTTGTACCCCCTGTAAACACCCAGGAAATAATTCTGCAGTGCATTTTTTGAATTTGCGTCTGGTGGAATGTAAACAGCAGATAGAGATAGTAATGATAATATAGTTTCCATCTTCACATACAAAGTTTGAGATTTGTCCATCCACTTTGCCTGCATTTGAGCACCAACCATATCACCCACATCTACTTGACAGTTTTCTCGCTTTGTTATGGGGACAAGTCATTTAGTACTCCAAACTTTTATGGTTTTAAAACCCAGTCCTGTGCTATGTG
The DNA here is from genome assembly GCF_020085105.1 of Siniperca chuatsi. Lineage (NCBI taxonomy): Eukaryota > Metazoa > Chordata > Actinopteri > Centrarchiformes > Sinipercidae > Siniperca > Siniperca chuatsi. The sequence goes on along the minus strand of NC_058045.1, from coordinate 19,205,727 downwards.
ACATAAGAAGAGACGTGAGAGCTGGGAACAGCTGACATGTGGAGTATAGTGTCAGATATTTGATTGTATCTATTTCAGGAAAGATGAACATGGTGGTCTGGGGAAAACTGTGCTGGTACTCCCACCCAGAAACCATTTTCCCACTGGCCAATGTTCTGCATGTGGTGCTGAGTACAACACTGAAGTGAGTGTTCTCTCGCTCTCTCTCTCTTACACACACACACACACACACACACACAAACATCTGCATCAGCAAGTGGAGTAAGATATTTGAGGTAATCCAGAAACCAATCCTAGTCATTCATCCTTTTCAATCTACTGGGCATTTCCCCTCTTACAGAACGGTTCCAGATCATGCCCACTTCTTGTGTCAAGACTTTGAGAGTGCCGTCCGCCTGGCTTCCCAGCCCCCTCTCGCTGACCTGATTGAGACCATCTGGAGTGTTGGTGGGACACAGGTCTACAAGGTAAACTAGTTGAAGCAGCACATTGAAGCCTATTGAAAGTGGGCCCCTATTGAACTCCCCTTTACATGTTTCCCCCAATCCAGTCTGTCTGGAGTCCCAGAAACTAACCAGTATTCCCACACTGGAATACTGTTTAAAGCCTGTTAAGGCAACACCTGCTGTGACATCACATTATCCGCCCAACTTCAAGCAGGCCTAATCCGACAGACTAATTAAACACTTTTTTTAAATTGGTGTGAAAGGCTGTTACAAGACCTTGTGGTCTGCACAGAAATGCACCAAACTCAAACTCTAAACAGCAGGCAATCTGTAGTTCAGTGTTGATTTGAACCTTTTAAAATGATACTGCACCAGCAGGGTTGGTAAACAGGAAAATGTTCAATTTTGGAGCCACTAATATGCGAAGTGGTCTTGTGCAGCTTAGATTCCTTCCGTGTTAATATTGTGCTGAATTACACGTGGAAAGCACGTTGTTAATACTGTGACCAGAATCTCTGTTGCTTCTTGTTTCTGATCAGGATGCGTTGAAGCACCCGTGGTGTGACATGGTTTACCTGACAGAAGTCATGGCGGACTTTGACTGCGACGTTTTCTTCCCTGAGTTTGACAGAGGAATATTTAAAGTACAAGAAAGGTACGTGTTTATCTCATCCTCAGACCATTGTAGGACAGGTCGTCCTGACCTGGAGTGCTGTGATGCCACATCTGAACCCGCTGGTGTTAAATGGTGTTTCCTTGAACTCAGTGGTGCATTAAACAGTTACAGAAGAGTGATTTTTACATGCAAAGTTGTCTATAAACACGTCAAGCTTTGCTGCCACCCCATGAGAAAGTGTACAAAGTACAAAGAGGAGTTACAAAGCAAACATCAGCACTCTCTGCATTGTCATTGGTTTAAATTGTTCAGCTCAAAAGGATTTGCTGACTTCCCCATGGCTGGTTGCTGTGATATTCTTTTAAAGAGCAATGTTACTTCAATTGCACTTAAATAGTAAATTAGTAAATGATGTTCAAAAGGTAGATTCTTACTTATATTATCTCGGATTTCTATCATTGAAGGCAATAAATGATTGATTGTTAGTGTTACTGAAAAAGCCTGAATATTTTACTTGTTTTATGTTTTCTTGCACAATAAAAGCTCATTTATATTCCATTTCGTGGTTTTGAAGATGATTATGCTCTACCCCCCTGGCTAGTGTTGTGATTGTTGTATTAAATAGTTTATACATTTAATTCTTATATTTAACTGTTTGTTTGTTTTTTGTCCTGTAATGAACTCACAAAACCTTCTTTCTTTTGTTTCCAAACAAGATTTCCTGATGTACCGAGTGGAATTCAAGAGGAGAACGACATTAAGTACAAATGCCAAGTATTCAAGAGAGAGACTGGTGATGCAGTGTAGACAACCAACAGAGGAAATCAAGAGATCTTGTATCTTTAGAAATTCAAGGAATGCCAAAGTCTTGCTAACACTCTTTGTAATACTGTCACTTCCAACCAATGTAAATATGACCTTATACTCTTTGTAATCCATGAAAAACCTGAAACACTGTGAGCACAGACACTTTAACAGTGGTCCAGTTTGTCTACCCAAGTTTTTATGTTTATTTACTCTTACAATTATTTCCCCATCACTATTGTTTGGTAAGACAAAAAAAAAAATCCCCATGCCACCCTCTGTTGTCACTTTGTCACTTGTCAGCGTTCCCATCTCGTCCTCCTCCTTAATAATATCGCAGCTGCTCACAAAATATGCTCGTCAGTGAGTCAGTCAGCGGCCTACGTCACTGACAGCCTGCACCCCAGGTAGCACAGCAGATCTGCTCCTTTCTAAGCTAACATGACAGATGTCGGTTTATATAGTGACAAGTGATTTATCCTACTGGTTTGCTTTGATACTATAATGGCTGGCTTATTTAGATAGACATGGAGAAATGTTACATCTTGTAATTTGTTGCGGTTAGAAATGGAAAGACACATATTTATTGATGAAGATTTTTCCTGTGTAGTTTGTTTTGTGAATATAGGAGGTTTTTCATGAAAATTGAGAAACAATTGACATTTTGTGACTTTATTTTTCACTATATAATAATAAAATTATTCTTATTCATCTGGTTGTATTTAATCATTTTTGCCACTAGATGGAGGCATATCTATGAGTCCAGAGACTCCAGAAAGCCCACCTTTATGCTGCTGGTAGCTGATTGTCCCAGATTTCATCACCAGCTTCTATCAAAGCCATTTTTCATTTGGATTACACATGCACGCATACACAGACACACACACAGAGGGAGTTAACTGTTTCAGAAAGCTCTATATCTGTTGGATATTGATGGTCTCATGGTTTTGTAATGGTAATGTTATAATAATAATAATAATAATAATAATAATAATAGTCATAGCAACTTTACTACAGAATAAATCAAAATGATATAAGACAGTAACAGTAAACAGGAAAAGTGACATGTAACAAGAAACATACTCAAGAAAAATAAAGAAACAGATGTACAAGGAGGTCAGGGATTTTAAATACTCAATAAATAATTATTAATTGAACCCCTTTGTCAAAGCACTTTGGTCAATATGTGTTGTTTTTAGATGTGTTCTACAAGAAAACAGACCTGACTAAAGATCAGAACAATAAAACATAAAGTTAGCCTATGAGACCTGAGTGATTTCAAGAAGTTTAATTGTCTATTAGCTCCATAGATGTCTATGGTTAGATCTGATGGGAAACTCCCAGAAGACTTCCTGTTAATGGTTCAAGTGAAAACACAGTGGCTCAAGTTTCACTTAAACTTGAGTTTTCTGGGAGTTTCCTATTGTCTCCCTCTTTCCCGTCAGATCAAATAGACACCAGTCTGCTTATAGACGTCTTCTGAGAATTAGACAGACAACTTTCACCTTTATCAGCTCTAAAATCTGAACACATGATAAAGGTATGGCACTGTATTGCATTTCAGCAACATTACCAGCCACTGTTTCTTTTCCAGGTTTTTTTTTGGGGGGGGGGGGTGTCCTTATCTTAATTGAGGGTCTAAGGATAGGGGTGTTGTATGCTGTACAGATTCTAAAGTCCCCTGAGGCAAATTTGTTATATTGGGCTACATAAATAAAATTGACTTGACTGTTTGCTTACCAACAGTCATATAAAGTCATACCTGCCGCCTCATGTGTCATCTCCACTCCATTTAAGTGGGTTTTCCCGTCCATGCCACATCAAAACATTCAGCACAAGGCACAGCCATCCTTATTACATGGAGTCTGGTGGCCTCATGTGGTTCCCAACATAGCTTCACCCAACGTTAACCTGAGCAGAGGTCACTGTGGCTGTAGCGCATCTGAAGGATTTTCAATAAAGATATGTTTGTGTTTTTTTAAGCCACACTCTAAGACAGAAACGCATCCATGAGGAATGCACAGACCTGTACATTGTGGAGATGAAACGAAGAGGCCTTTCTCACTGGAAAACACGTTAACTTGTCATAGCAGGAAAAGCGCAGGTGTTACTAATAACATTAATGATGGCTCTGCTCTATTCAAGCATCCCAGTGAGGCAGCATGAACAATACCAGGACCCTGAAACTGAAGCAGCCATCATGCCATGAGTTCAGTCATCATTAATTTTATTAGTGACACTTGTGCTTTTCCTACTGTGACATTAAGATGTCTTGTGTGAAAAAGGCCTATTAATTCACAGTACTGTAGATCTCAAAAGGAGCCGTCTGAGCCTCAAGGATGAGCATTGACAACCACTGCTTTAAACGGTCAATGACGTGATAAAATCAGTCATGAATGATTCAAAAGATGGAGTGACACTGCCGGCGATGTGATCCCAATAGACTGCACCTCACCACAAGCAAAATTACCAGTAGTGACAGGTGTTTCAAAGTTGTGAATCTCAGTTACAATGTTCAATATAGAAAGTTATTTATCTTTTGTGCACTGAACGTCCATCAATGTGACATTTATTTTCCTCCCGCAGCTTGCACGATATATTTGTGTTATCTCATCAGGGTGTTTTGAGAGACGAGTAATGACAGAAAACAAACTTTCTGGTGTTGGTGGGGAGATGAAAGTTGAGTGGGCACTGACATCCCAGTCTATGATGCAAATGTTAATATAAGGGAAGAAACACCAGAGCAATAACAATTTCAGGTTATGGGTATTTTTTATGCTGAAAATGAATATGTATGGAAACCAAACATTAATTTTAAATGCATATTGTAACTTTAGATTTTTCTTTGTGGGGAACACAAGATAGTTGTGATGGAATATTTAAGTTGCAAACAAGGTTATTTTTCTCCTACATTAGCTGCTTTTGATGAATATACTTCTAAATAATAATTCCAGGACTTGAGCTTAACTCACGCTGACTTCAAATAAGGAATATTTACTGCAGCAGTGGCCGACCATGCTCTGGCTTCAGCTGGATATCATAGCTTTTAATTGCAGATGTCGTCTGTTTCTGGTGAGATATGACCCATAAAAGCAAAATGTTAAGTGTGGCTAATATCAACCAGTGTCGTGTTTGAAATGAAAAAGGACTATTTATACTCCCTCTTATTAACCTCTCTGGCTTGTCTGTGTAATTCAAGAGCATGGCGCGGGACGACACCGCACTCGACAGAGGACAAGAGGACAGTGGATAAGAAATAGAGGTGACTTGCATTTATACACCTGAGGCCTTGTCTCATCTGCCTCGCCTTGATACATCCTGATTAACTCCTTGTATATACTACTTAGCACCACTGAAATAACCTTGCAACATGATGCATTAAAGAAAATGTCAGTTATTAGTAACCTTCAGTACGTCAGCTGCAGTGTATTTGAGGTACTGTTGTAGCCCCTCAGGGGATCCATGTTGTGAATGGCTTGAAAATGAACTCCAGTCAAGCATCCATCTGAGCTCAGATTCATTACCAAATGCACTCACTTTCGCATCATCTGCCCAGTGGCTATCGCCATGACTACGGAGCCATGCTGAGTGATGCAGACGGCAGCAGATGGGAAGTGGAAGTTGTTAACGTATATAACCCTCCTCCCTCTGGACACACAAGTCCTCTCTCTTTGTTGTGACCCCCATCGTCCATATTACGAGAGCGAGGGAACCTTGAGGCATAAAGTCATGGCTTCATTAGCTGGGAAGCTCACTCCCATTAAAAGGCCGAAAAAAAAGCATGTTTCAAGGGCTTTTCCTGGCTTTGAAACATTAAAAACATTTCAAAACGAGACGGGGAACATTTTACCATGCCCTCTCTTGGTTTAGACAAAGCTCAGTAAGATTGTAAATTGATTTTGTGGCTTACACTAAAATAGATGTGGGTACTAACTCAAAGCAGTCTTTATACCTCCATATGACGTACATAGACATGAAAAGCTTATTAATAAACCCACACATAATGGAAAATCTATTTTGCATTAATGAACTGAAACTCAACTGCTTTTTGAATAAGATTGCAGAGTGCGTTCAAATAAACCACTTCCAGTCCAAATCAAAAGGAAATGTGTTTTCCTGCCCCTTTTTTTTAATCGCATCATGTGGGTGCATTTGAATTCATTTGAAATGATAATGACATTTCAGAAGTGAAATAGCTTATAATAAAGTGTCTCCATCTGTAAAGTAACAATGAAAATCTGAGACAGTTAGATTTCGTCCCTGAGGGGAACAGTTATGCTGCCAAGAACATTGTGTGAAAATGAGACACTTGCACAGGCTGTAAATAAAATGGTTTAAAAATCCTCAGTTATACTCAGTAATGCATTTGATAGACGAGTCAGCACATCTGTCATTACATGCAGTATTTTATGTGAAGTTATTGTGATGAGGTAAATAAGCTGTAAAAAAATATTCTATATTTGGCAAGGGACTGCATCTTCCCTAAAAAGCGTGACACATTAAGATACCATTGCATTTGTCTCACTTCCTGATAACACTCTGAGAAGTCGTTACATAACCATCCTCATCTCTTACAATATGAACTTACACCTGCAATAGCTTTTCATGTGGAATACTATCAGACTCACTGATAAATTAGCTGTGAACACAATGTTCTTTGGTCCGGATTACAACTGAAAAATTTAATTTTACACATTTTTGCATTTGGTGTTAAGACTCACACTACCTAATTAGATGAAAACCAGGGCTTGAAAAATAAAAAGTAGTAATTGGATTTTGATTAATTTTCATTCCACAAGGTTGGCGATTTTGGCAGCAGAAAGGGAGTCAAAACAAATTCTCTTCACTGTAACTTTGCTTAAGTGTGATCCCTCCTAACATGACGAAAAACCTGAATTTAAGCCTTTTAAGTCTTTCACCCATTAAATTGTAAAGCATTTTGAGATTGTTTTCTGTAGTCAGTTCAGTTTGCACTCTCACTGTCAAGATTCACTGTCAAGTTCAAATGGCATCAGAAACTATAGGAACATATACACATAACACATATATCTGATTATAAATTAAAGCTTGAAGTGAGTGCACCTTTAGACTTAAGACACTTTGATCTGATGCTGACATAATATACCTATAAATAAATACAAGAACAGTATACATCCAGTTGCAGCTTTAATTCACTTGCATTAGTCCATACAGCCTCTGTCAGTCATCTGCTTTTAAAGGGGCGACAGGGTTAAAAAGTGGTCTCTCTCGCCGTAGCTGTAGTTTTCCATAGCTCATCTCAAAGTCCTTCTTAGTGCCATTTAGGACCTCCAGACTACCTGTCCGTACGTCATAAAGATGAGCCCTCAGTAGCTCGATGCGATGATTCACTATCTGCGTGGTCAGCTCCAAAACGGTTGGAGTCTCTCTGATTTGAGACATGCTGATCCCAGCACTGAGGAGGCCCTTAAAGCGCTCAGCCAGAATTGCTTCAGGGTAGTAAAGCAGAGCTGGGCAGTTGAGGATGATGTTCCGCAGCTCTGCCTCGGAGCAGCCCATGGTGTCCTGGGAGTACGCCAGGGTGCAGCGCATGCTTTCGGGTTCAGCTCTGTGACAAAGCCCCTGAGTTTGGAGAGGAGGCGGAGGAGCTCTGCCGTGCTGAAGCCCTTGTCTCTCAGGAACAGCAGGTTCTGCCTCAGCACCTCGGGAGGCTTGAGGAGAACAAACGGGTTCTGGCTCAGCAGCTTCTGAAGCCAGATCTTCATGTTGGCCTCCTCCCCCCCAAGCTCCTGGTAGGCCTGCTGGAGGGTGCGCACCATCACCTCGTTCTGCTCTACTGGCCGGCTGAAGCTCTGGGGAGCGCTCGCCATGAGCTTGGTGATGATTCGCTTGTTGAGGTTTAAGCTCTGGTAGAAAGCGATGTTGTTCCGCTGGTTGTCATGGTGGCTGGAGGAGGTGAAGAAGGAGGCTGGGAATTTCTCAATGATACCAACCAGCTCTTTCTGGTTTGGGCACACAGACATCCACAGCTCCTTCTGAGCCTGCATCTGCTCTGGGTGACAGAGGACTGCCTCAGGGTGAACCGCTAGGATCCGGGCAATGATGGAGCCCGAGGCTCCCATGTCTTGCAGCAGGTCAGCTACCTCCTTAGTATAGGCTGGGCTCTGATGCAGGACCCAGCCGTTAAGTTTCCGGACCTTCTGGATGTCCACAGAGAGATCGTAGAGAGCCTCCACGGTCTGCTGGTTCTCTGCTGAGTTCAGTGTTGCACATGGCCTTAGGTTTAATGGTAGAGCTGTGACACGTTTGCACCGGAGGCACAGGGACGTTTTGAACAAGCGCAACATTGATGAAAAGTCCTGAGGCTGAACACCTAGGGGAGAGAGAGAAGAAGGAACTGCAGTGGGTGACAACCAAGCAGGCAGCTAACATAACTACTTACTAAAAATACTAGCTTCACCTTCTGAAGTAGCAGAGGGAGCTAGACAATCACAGCTTGAGCAGAGAGTTGAAGTGATGCACAGTAACACGTTAATCAAACAATTGTAGCTGTAGTGATGTTCTGTAAGGCCAGAGGCCTAGCATGGCCAGTCATGTGCTTCCGTCAGAACAGGAGACTGACAATCGCGACTCTCTTCATATTGTTTGTTCCACTATTCACATAAATATCATGCTGTACAGCAATATCCTGACTTTACGCACAGCCAGGGGATATTTCTGGAGCTTCCTGTTAATGGTTCAAGTGAAAACACAGTGGCTCAAGTTTCACTTGAACTTGAGCTTTCTGGGAGTTTCCTATTGTCTCCCTCTGTGCCCTCCTATGCACATTACCAGCCAGTGTTTCTTTTCCAGGGTTTTTTTTGGGGGGGGGGGTGTCCTTATCTTAATTGAGGGTCTAAGGATAGGGGTGTTGTATGCTGTACAGATTCTAAAGTCCCCTGAGGCAAATTTGTGATATTGGGCTATATAAATAAAATTGACTTGACTGTCATATAAAGTCATACCTGCCGCCTCATGTGTCATCTCCACTCCATTTAAGTGGGTTTTCCCGTCCATGCCACTACAAACAATTCAATTAAGATATGTTTGTGTTTTTTTTAAACCCCACTCTAAGACAGAAACACATCCATGAGGAATGCACAGACCTGTACATTGTGGAGATGAAACAAAGAGGCCTTTCTCACAGAAAACACATTGACGAAAAGTACATCTTAACAAACAAACACAGTAGTGCTACTTATATGAAATTTCACTTTTAAAAAAGTATTGGCAGAATACTCACAGAAATGTCTCTTCATTTTTCATTTTCCACCAGAAAACCTTAGGACTCCAACCTGTATTATTTTTAAACTGACATACTCTTTAGGTACCGATTAAATCTCTTAAAAGCACTTTGTAATTTAATCTCCCTGCTTTGACACAGGGAGTACCCAGATGTTTTTTTTAATGCTGTTATGGGTAATGTCCCTCATCACAGCCTTGCCTACACAACACACATTATTTGATAGAAGATAACGGTTATTCTGTGCAGCTGGTTCCAGATGTTCCATAGGGGAGAGTGGGAAAGCACGAGCGAACCGAAACATCGGTCACAGTCAATGACCAATTGCCAATAAGAATCAGATAACACATTCAAAAGCATAATTAAGTGCCTTAGTGTAACTTAGGCACTTGTCACGCTGAGCAGAGTAAATCCATCTTAACATCCTTCCAGAGGTTGCGAGGATAACTAAATACATTTAGTCAACAATTTCAAAATAAAAGTCTCCTTGAATTAACTCCAGTATTTTATTTGAAGAAACATGGGAGGTATTTAGCTTGCTAGTTAGTTAACTGCTAGAAGAGACAAGAGCAGTACCGCTACATCGCGGGACATCATGTCATTTGACCGCGTGATTTAACATGATTACTACCAGTTACAATTGACAGAGGTGTGTAGATATGTGGAGAGTCTAGCTAGTATATCGACAGTTTTGTTAGAAATTGAGTTACCTTTAGCTTCGGTCAAAGGATGTGACGTTCTGTTATGAAACTGGTTTCTTCTTCTGCTGTTATCTGTGTTGTCTTGTGTGCTACAGCGTCACACAGAGGCGGTGACGGGTACAGAACAACTAAGACCTTATACATTTAAATGTGACCTGAAATAGCTTTAATTTAAAAAAAAAAATAAAAAATTTCATGCAGAATGTAGAAAAGTCGATTTAGCGATGTGAGCGTTATTTGATTTTCTGCTCCCATTGCCCCTATTTCCTCCTTTCAAAGCTCTGCTTTTTATTGCAGCCCATATGTCCAGTAATTAAATATTTTTGGCAAAAATCTGTATCTCAAATAGCAGTTGGTGCGTCTCCAAACCCTGCAGCATACGGGGCCCTGATGAGTGTAATCAGCACTGGGCTGAATTGGACTGAACACACGGAGAGTTTTCTCGCAGTTGGTGCTTAATCATGATGCTTGATCACCAGCTCTGCAAGCTGTTCCCTCAGCAGCGCAGAAGCTGCTGCTGCTGCTGAGTGGGTCGCCGGGTTCATTATAGTTTATGTACTAGTAAACATATGATGTGCCTCAAAGGAAAACAGGTTGGTGCCTCTTTCTTTTTTAATACCCACTAAGTTGACAGGAGTGAGCTGGTCATCAGAGTGTAGCCTACTGATAATCTTGTTATTAAGAGTTTGTATCTCAGACAGATCATGTCCAAGCACAAACACAGAAAAGGGAGACATAGATTAGATTTTGCATGTGTTTCATGGGAGACAGCTTTCTTTATAGTGGACGCAGGGGTGTGGAATAACATGTGGGCCTGCAGAGTAAACAGTGTCATTCACTGTTCTCTTATTGGCAGTCAGCAACAATTTCCATGGCTTTTATCAAGGGTTTGAGCAAAGTCACGCCATCATTATCTACCCTCTCTTGCTACATTGCTCCTGTGGTTTCTGCAGGAATGAGGAACTAAAAACATAAGCAGGAATTTTTAAAAAATCGAAAGGACTAAATGCAAGACAAATCACTGCGAAAGTCACTGGCAGAGCAAAGTGGGCAGACAGACAGAACCAAGAGCTGTAAAAAAAAAAAAATGCTTAGTTGAGACAGTCAGTATGAAGAATCATCCAATCCAAGCTCCATGCTGTGTTTGTGATCCATTATGTCCATACTGAATACAGAGAGACTATGAGTTTTTGTCAAGCCCCTCTGATAAATGTATAACTTGCTTAGACTTGAAACATAGATTAAAATCGGCCCATTATTATCGTAAATTTGTTGGTTTTATTACCGGAACACTGTGGGGGTTGCACAAAAATGAAAGTAGCAACTGTAACACGGTTACATGACAGTCACCAAAACACAAAGAACAATAGCATCAACAAGAGACAAAATAGAAACCTTCAGACGAGATGTTGGCACAAAGGCAACAAACTGGAAGAGGAAAGGAGAAGCTTTTCCAAACTGCCACTGGGCAACACAAGCAAAATGTGGCACAGGCTGTCAGACCTCTTGCAGATGCTCACACACTGGGTGCTGCTTTGTGGAGTTTAGAAGTAAAACATGCCTCATCACAAAGGTCCAGAGAACTTTCCAGTTTCTCTTGTCCACTTACTACACAAGGATGGTGGCGGCGTCTTCCAGACACTGGCTATGCTAAGCGACTCCATTGTCTCACTCTCAAAATCTCTCCTTCAGGTAGGAGCCCTGGGGTTTTTTCCCACAGTCCATCAATTTCACTGACCTTTTAAAACCTGGCCAGAGATCTCGTAAAGCAAACGGCGTAATTTCCCTACATAATACCAAAGCCACCACCTGACCCTCTTCCTGCACAGGGGCCTAAAGTACGGGGTTTTCCCAGGCGTTGTGCTTGTCCTTTGTCACCAAATAATAGAGCAAGCCCCAGGCATTAGCAACCAGAGAAACCAAAACAGAGAGATAGAGAGCCTGCTTTATCAAGAGCATGAGGACACTGGAGTTCTTGATAAGCAGACTAACAAACCTGTCATTGTTTCACATTTCAACAACAATCATCATCCTTGCTGCAAATTCTGCTTTACATTGTATATCACAGGTTTAACCTTGTGTTTTTCCTATTGTGATTTTCTTGATGTGCAATTAAGAAGCAGGCATTTGACCTTGAATGAAACACCAATGAGAGAAGTATTGATTTTTAGAGTAGTACAGTTAGTTTGTGCTATTTATTAGCCGGAGCCGGAGCTTAAGAGCTGTTACAGCTTCGTAGAGTGAAGAAGTCAAGTAATATGACAAGTAACATAACAGCTGGGTCCTGTTGTTTTTATGGCAGATCAAAGTCTTCAAACTTTTCATTTGTGGTGACATATTAACAGATTGGGCAGATGATCTCCCATTATGTTGTGTCATTAAAAACCAGATTACACATTAACAATGACAAGAGTTATAATATAAAAGCTTAACAAAATATGAACAACATGAAACACATTTGTTATGATGCAAAGTGCAACATTATGAGGCCAGTAGTAGAAGCAGCGATGAGCACAAATGTATCTATTCCTAAATATTGTTTGACTTGATGGTATTATGAAACAACAGGACACATTTTGATTTTATAGCTTTTATGCTGCACATAATATTACTCAACTCTTGCACAGTATGAAAGACACAGTGAATCTTTAGTTTCCTCACATTGCAAAAGAAGCGGTAACTGCCAGGCAACAGAGACAGATTACCTGATACGTCTCGATTTAGTTCAGATTAGTTTGCTCAACGAATAAGAGCATTGTTGCGTGCATTTGCAAACACATAAACACTCCCTCTAACTGCTGTCACCCGACCTTGCATGGTGAATCACCACGCCCACAGCTGAGTGAAAACCTGTCCAGCTGCACAGTTAATGCACAACCTGGAGCTTAACTTTTTATTTTTATGTTCTGTCTCTTGGCTTTTGTTTAGCCTTATTAGTTGTCTCAGACTTATCACAAATACATAAATTACTTCAATGCCTCTCCACCCACTCCTGTCACTCATTAAGTAACTTAACGTGTCTGTGTGCCTGCATGCCAGTATGGATGTGTTTGCGTATGTGTGTGTTGCTACGCCTGTCACTCTGAGGCTGAGTGTATTTGTGCAAGCCAACGGAAGAATGTGGAAGAGGAGGAAACTTTTATTAGCTGGAGGCGTAACTGAAGTGACAAACCAAAAGTGGATACATTAAAATAGGCTTACTGAAAGTACAGACCAGATTGTGACAGATAGACGGACAACATGACCTCCATCAGGTTTCTGGAGTTTCTGCTTTTCTTCCTGGTCCACCAGGTCTACAGTGAGGAGGCAGAGCCCGTGTTCAGAGCAGAGGGCAGCGCTATCGAGATGGGGTATTGTTTCGGAGTGGATTATATTGCTGTTTATAGGTGTGCTCCAGAGGGAGACCAGCTGCTTGGCAACTCCTCAGACAATAACACACCCATTACACTTCCTGCAGACCTCCAGGGCCGCATCCGCATCAGCAAACATCAGCACCTGCCAGGGCTGCTGATCAGTCACCTCACACACATGGACTCAGGGATTTATAGGAGGGAATGCTGGAAGAACCAGAAACTAGTCAGCCAGCACACACAGCAGCTCTCTGTGTGCGATGAGGAGGTTGAATCTGAAGAGATCATTGTGAAGGAAGAAGATGTAGGGACCGAGCTTCTGTGCAACAGCACTTCCATTGGTCTGGAGGGAACCTCTGTGCGCTGGTACCATGAAAAGTATCCGTCTTATAAGCTCACACTCTTCCTGGATAGCAGCGTGTCGCTGGACCCTGTGCTGGAGGAGGGCGTCATGGAAGTCAGAGACAGTGGAGCATTGCTCGTGCTTGACAACAGCGTGTTAAAGAATAACCACCACTTTTACTGTCTTGTGATCAAAGATAAGAATTGTCTCAGTTTCCAAAATATGTACCTACCAGACCACAGTAAGAGTAGGGAAATTTTTGCCTCACTCGCGGACAGAGTGGTACTAAATTGCTCCTCTGATGGTAACAACCAGCAATGGGAGACACCACTGGGGAGTATCAATGCTAGCAGCGTGACGTACAATCACATGTACATATCATTTGGTGACAAATCAGAGGACTTCTCATTGGTAATTCCTGTGGTCTCTGATGAACATATTGGGGACTATTCATGTATCTCCCCTTCGCTTGAAATGCAGTACTTGCTGGTTCTTTGCCCCAAAATGAAATCCCTAGACAAAGCTGTTTTTGAAGGCGAGAATGTCTTGCTAGTTTGTGGTACTGGCGAAGAAAATGATTCCCAAAGGGTGCAGTGGCACCGCCTAAAGCCATCAGGTGAATATGAACTTATCTGTGACTCAAACGACGAGTCTGTTCCCATCCCAGAGGATTTGAATGGCAGACTGACTCTGTCTGCCAAAGGCGCCTCGCTGGCGATCTCCCACGTGAAGATGGAAGATAAAGGGGTGTACCGGTGTGTTGTTTTAGGAGGCCCTGAGTTCCTGGATGATAATTTCATAGATGATTATTTTGAGAAGGTTACTGGGGAAGATGAATTCAGTGATGAATACTGGCATGACACACACAGGTGCATCTTTAAACAGGAGATCTCTTTATACTTAATGAAGACAATACGCAGACATGATTTAGTGTCTGAGACCTTTAAACCAGAGACCAGAAACTTTAGCCATACAGCTGAGCTGTCAGCAGCCTCTAATGTTACTCCATATGCCGTGGGGGCAGGACTGGTGGGGCTGTTGGTGTTGGGAGTGATTGTAGCAGTGATTGCAATAAAGAGGAGAACAAAGGCCTCACCAAGGCAGAGCAAAGAAGCCTCTTGGTCTGGATTAAACACGACCATGGACATAAAAATGAATGTGAATCCTGATTGTACTGAGAGGTTAACCCATAATGATGAATATGGTGCTTTTGTAAAGTAGCTCCAAGGCATTATATATCTAAATTAACTGTGCTATGAAATCTGTCCGTAAATCATCTTTATATCCAGTTGTTTTCAGTTGGATAGAGAATGATTGGTGATTATGAAACGGTCGTATTTATACTTTCAGTTTCGTGTCCATGCCATCTTTCTCTCCTCTTCTTCTTAAGTGCTAATGACTAATACTGGATTTTTTTACAGTAGAATCTGATAAAATTTTCTTTCACCCAAGACAGTGTAAAAAAAATTATACCGTGTTTTGAACTTATCTGATGGCCCGACAATGGGGTATGGTTGTAACGTGACATTAAATGATGATTAAAAACCAGTCAGGCTGCTCACCTGTCAACAGATTGCTTGGTGCCAATAAGGCAGAGCATAACGGCTAAAAAATACCTGAAGGTCCTGTGTCAAAAGACAACAGGAAGTCATTTCGCTGTGACACTGACACTTTTACTGTGCTGCACATTAAAGTATTAAAGTACTGAATATAAGTGCAGATGGACTTTTTGAGTTGTGTTTCTGGTCACCTGATGAATGTAAGACCAATATTCACTCTCCTTTTTTGCTCTTAACCAACTCCTCAGAGAAATAACTGCTCTTTAGCTGCTACAGTAAGTGCTCCACTATGCTCCACCAGCTGGTCGCTAACATAGTGTAGTGTACAATCAGTTTTAGAGCTTTTGACTGAAAACAGCTGCTCCTGGAGTCAAGATTGATGAGAGAGATGACAGTGAACCAAAACAATAAAGTTACCATACAAAATGGGTTTTAAGTGCATTCCTCAAAAACTCAGAATGAACCAGGCCTTTTACTGCATGTATAATCTTTTTTCATTGTAAGAAAAAACTAAGAGAATCAAGAGGACTCGAGCTGTCACCACTACTTCAATGTTTCCAAAAGGCTGGAATGAGTTATTTGACTATGAAAAGCAAGCAGAACAGTGCACTTGACAAATGCACATGTTTAAGTATCTTACATTTCTGTGTGCAAGTTCTCCTATCTTTGATCAAAACATACCTTAGGCTATCTCATCGAACACTACACACATAAACTGTAATATCGAATCAATATCTGGTGTAGCTGATGAGTACTGAGCAAGTTCAGCAGCACACTGCTGCAGAGTGAACGTCACTATTGATCCAATATTGCAGTTTATGTTTGTGAAACACAAAATGAGATACAGTATATAACGTGATCGTATGTGTTATTGACTAGCTGACTGTGTTCATATTGATTGTGCATTTTATTATACATGATAATATACACTAGGATGTGCAGTTTATCTATTAACAAAATATGAGCAGCTGGCACAAAACTGAGCAGCTCAGTTTGTTATGGTGTCAAGCTCAGGAAACGGAGGTACTTCATGTCTCTTTTGTAGCAAGCTCATGGGAATTTGAATAAATACTTTCAAACTAGGATCTGGAAAATGGTTCATCATCATCCTGCAATCTGATTGTGATTTGTTCAGTTAGAAGAACTTCAGAACTGAGAGAACAAATGCTCATCTCATTCTTGCATCATGAGACTGCAATTATCCATTTAATCAATCATCCATCAATCGTTGAGGGGAGCGTATATATGTTCCCAAGGTTCTATGCTCCCGGAGTCCTATGTTCCCCAGCTCAATATCCTCTTAATATGACACATTAAGGAGACCTTTCAAAGAGTTTTATGTTCTCAGCAATGTTTTTTCTCTAGGTCAAATGTTCAGTGTATGTTTCCCTGTATACAAAGTGCATCTGCATGACTGCTGTCTGTCTCAGATAGCTGCAGGTCATTAAATTGATCAATACATTTGGTTTGCAGTTACACATGTATATAACATTTACATTTCTATGTCACAATACCTCAGCAAATAATCAAATGCATTAAAGGAATAGTTTGACATTATGAGAATGTGCTAATGCCCTTTCTTGCCCACAGTTAAATAAGAGAATCGATACCACTCTCATGTCTGTGCAATAAATATGAAGCTAACACCAACAGCCGGTTAGCTTAGCTTAGCACAGAGACTGGAAACACAAAAAAGCGAATAAGCATATTTCCAAAAAGTCTTCCTCTGCCTCCACTATCTTGAATAAACCACATTACCTCTAACTGTAGGCCTAACACTATGGTGCTACATTACTTCTGACATGCAGAGCTCAAATCACAGTCTGCACTCTTGCATGTCCAAAATGCAACCAGTGATGAATGCAAAAAAGCACTGGTATATTCTTGAAGCTCTTCATCTTGAAAAACAATCTGGAGATGTTGTTTTTCAGCAATATTTTCAGCTGCCAGATTCTATTACTCCCACACACTTAACCTTTTGGTGCCCCGATAAATATTTATGTTCCACAGCAGTGCCAATACATTCAAAGAAGAAATATGGTTTCTGTTAGGAAATATTTGCTCAGCTGATAAATATAAAACATTAAATCTTATTCCATCTTTGTTGTTAATTAGATGTTGGGCCAATATCTGATACTGCAGCTTCAGTGAATAGGTGGACCTTCTGGTCCATTTGGTATTACTGGTATTATTTCTATAAAACAGATAAAAAAATAAATACAATGTTGATGTCCTTCAGAAACCTTTTCTTGTTTTTTCCCCGCTCTGTGCTCTCTGCTATTGTCTCCCAGCCCACAGTTGTAGAACCCTGGGATGAAGCACTTCTATTAAAAATGCATCCAAAGTGTTAGAAATACGTGGGCTAAAAATCAACCAATTTTATGAAAAGCGTCATGGAGGTGAGCTATGTATTAACCACGATAGCTATGAGTAAGAGGAGAAATTCAGACCTTCTACCCACAAGGTCATGCTTTGTTTGCAAAAATAACTTTATTACGACATTCATGATCATCAACGCTCTCAGGACAAGTTGAGCAATGTCTGTTGCCAGAGAAAAAAGGTCAGGTCAAAGTGTAGCTGACAACTTGATACAAAATCATGGGACTTTCACAGACATTTGTTACTTGTGAAGCACAGAGGAATCAGATGAGCGAAAGAGAGAAGGAGGGAGGGGGAGGGAGAGAGAGGGTCTTCCATATTTGCCAGCTTGCTTTACATAAGCCCCTTCACAGGCCTGACTGATGGAGACACAGATGTGGAAGAGGAGCAGCTGTTCTGTGCTCTCAGGTGTAATTAAGAAAGGGCTCGGTCACACAGAAAGGCCCCCGGGAGGCCCGACAGAGCGACAAGGAATCAGCACGCCTCAGAGAACAGCAAGATCTAGCAGCAGGCTTCCTTCAGCTTGTTACAGTGAGATACTTTAAATGGATCAGCTTAATTGTCGAAGCATCTCTCAGACCATCTGTGTGTGTGTGGGTGGGCGTGTTTGAGCTGCGAGTGCATGTCTGTCTCTGTCTGTGCTGCATGTGCGTTTGAGTTTAAGCAAACTGTGAGCCATCGCGGTGACAGAGCAGAAAGTTAGAGAAATAATCAATGAAATCAGCCAGGAAATTGTGTTTAGACAAGTTGTTATTCAAAGTCTCTTGTGTTCGCTTGGGATTGTACAACTTCTGCAGAACACACTAAGATGTGTGACTAGACTTCCAATTTGAAGATTATCTAAAGTTTTCTCTCTCTCACACACACACACACACACACACACACAGGTCCATGTCTCTCACCAATGCAACAATCAAAATCACAGCCAGCGGATGTTAACATGATCCCTCCTTGGCTCCCTCCCTCCTTCCCTCCCAGGGCACCTCTTTCTGTCCGATCAGGAGGCCATGTTCTGTAGAATCAGCACGTCTGCTCGGTGCTCCCTGGTGGCTGCAGGGCTGAACCTGCTGAGGCCCGATCTGCTGTAATTTTCCAGGCCCATTACTCCCACAAATGTGATGGCTGCGAGCCCTGTGAGTGTGAAACAGTTGGTGGGATAAAGAGCAAGAGAGATGGAAAGAGGGAGAGAGCAGGGTACCTCGCTATTGCTGCTGTCCAGCCACAGTGCCTGAGAGTGTGTGATGCGTCGTGCTAATGGCACCAATTATGCACCAGACAGGACTGCTGATGGACTGGTTTCACAGCGAAAGTGATGGGGAAAAAACGGTTGCAGAGGGAGGCCTTTGGGTCCAAAAACAAACCAGAAGAAAGAAAAGGGTGTTAGAGACAGGAGGGAGACGAGCCACTTGGGGCTATTCTTCCCTAATGGCGGTCTGCTCGCTACCCGGACATGTGCAGGTGTCTGGTTGGATTGCAGCCACGCAGGAATTTATGTCTGTTATTTTCAGAGGGGCAATCCAAGCGAGACCAGGACCAATCAAACGCTCTCAATAAAACTGACTTTCCTCTGGAAGTCTCAAAGGCTTTCAGTAGATTTGATTTGAAGTCTATAACCTAGAAACTAGTGGGCGTGAGTCTGAGATGCTGTGATACTCGCTCTCTTTCAGATTGTAAAACTTCAACTCCCCTGTGTGATGAAACAGTGGGAGAGCAGAAGGTGCATTACAAGTCATCATTCTGTTTTTTAATCCCCTGGCATGATTGTGCTGCTTCTCTGATGTTTACAAGCAAAAAGTAGTTTATCTACCTTTTTATGCATTGATGTGTGATGCAACGTAATTGAACATTTTGTGAAGGGAATCTTCTTGCAAGCAAAAAGAGCTATCAATTGGTTAGACTAGAAAATTCTTAGTCATGTAAATGGCTCTTCTGGCATGTAAGGAACAAAAGAGTCGCCTATGAAAGTCTTGATTGGTTCTAGGAGAAAACTTTAAAGACAGGAAAAAAGTTTTAATTTCATTGAATGACATTCGGCTACCTGCATGCATACAGCAGATAATTACGAATTAGATATTAAGTCTTTTTTTTTTGTTGCACACAGCAGGGTTCAACAACACAAAAGCAGAGCCGACTTGTTCACTCATGTGCAGATGGAATAAAAAAAAATAATGGGGGATCTCAGTAGACAGGGGAGTGAAAATGAGACCATCTATATTCAAGAGATCCCTCGTTCAAAAACAATCACACCGATGAGCATCGTGAACGCAGCAAGCCAGCACAGCCACACCTTTGATGCACAGATGGCGTGTTTAAACTTTCTCGTTCCCCCTCCTGCTCTTCCTCTCCACTGTAATCTCTCTCTCTGTCTCTCTCATTCCTCATGTCCCACATTCTTTCTTCCTCTCCTCATCTCGTCTGTCACTCAACGGATGTCTCTCACTCTGCCAACAGCGAAGCACCTCGGCTTGCAACCCGTCACGCCTAAATTTAATAAATGAAGCCTTACAAAATTGGTAAGCAGGGTGGGAACACCACGGCTGGGTAAATGTTAGCTAAAGGCTTCGGTTTATAAAAATGGTCACCTCCCTCTGTAATTTGGAGTTTTCATAGAAAACAGCCAGCGATGAGAGTGTCTACGGGAGAGACACATTTATGCTAGATGATCCTCTCCCTAAATGGCTCACTGAACACTGAATACTGTACTGAGGCGTGCGGGGTCAGGAGTTCTGTGGGCTTCAGGATGACAAGCAGTCAAAGAGACTCAGACACTGAGTCTGATTGGGGTCAGCATCGTTGAATTCAGCCATGACCTCCCATTCAGTCATGACCTCCCGGTCAAGAAATATAAGGCAAAAAAAACAAAAAACAACTCCATATCTATTGGAAAAAATAGGAAAAAAGCCTGATTACAAGCCTTCTCATTGTTTGAAAAAATGAGAGCAAAAATTACATAAAGATAATCCCACTCAGTATATATTTTGATGATTTCATTATTGTTCGCCAATTTAGGACATATGGATTCCCTCTCTGGCAGTGTTAGATGAGAACATTGATACCACTCTCATGTCTGTCCGTTAAATATGAAGCTACAACCAGCAGCCAGTTAGCTAACCTTAGGATAAAGATGGGAACCATAACTCCCCTGTGAAACCACAATTTGTCATGTTTACACAAAGCCAAGTTAGCTTATTCTCCCAGTTTCCATGTTTTGTGCTAAGCTAAGCTAACATGCTTGCTAGCATAAAGACTGGAAACAGGGGGAACCAGCTATCTTGGCTCTGAGCGAAAATTCGCTTTGCTTTCTGTCTGAACACACCTTTAGAAATGGTGGTAAGTAGATTTTGTTACCTTTGGACAGAGCCAGGCTAGGTGTTTCCCGCTGTTTCCAGTCTTTGTGCTAAGTTAAGCTAACCAGCTGCTGGCTGTAGCCATATATTTACCATGGTATGGGTCTTCTCACAGCTCATAGTTAGCTTATTTCACAAAATGTCAAACTCTTCCTTTAAATGAAATAGTTGTGTGTCTGCATGGTGTTATTACTGTCCAAGCCACAATAGCTTTGGATAAGTTTTAGATGTTGCCAATGCAATACCAGTGAGAAATTGAGAAAGTGTGCTGGTTGTTTGCTGAATTAAATTTAGCTGTCTCTGCTGGCATACTAGTGGGCGAAATGAGATTTCCTTTCACTTGCTTATTGCACTTATAGTGAGGGAGGGCTGAATAAAGGCGCTGCTTTTTTTTTTAGCTCCCTTAAATGAGACGGAGTGTATAGAAACACCAGCTTTCCTCCACAGGCAAAATTCTTCCCTTAGATAACTTTTTTGAGACCTGCTTTCTCTTGTGACAAGCTGACTGACAGATAATCTGACTGATGGATCGCGTCTTTAAAAGAAAGTGGGAAAGTGCAGAAGTTGCCAGGCAAGCCCAGATATAGAAAATCAGTCAGTGAGCTAAGGAGACAAGGTTATCCTGAACAGTAGAGAGATTTCAGCTGAGCATTTCCATCCACTTTATGATGAAAGACTGCTGTCATGTTAAAGATCAGATATGGGATGGATCAGAGAGATATGGGGAAGAAAGAGTGCAGATTGGTGAGGCATTTGTTAAGAAAAATGAAAGGCACTCCAAATCTTTATTGCTCATTTGATTTTGTGCACTTTGCATGTGTGCGTGGTGAGTGTGGGTATAGCTAAACAGGGAGGCCCGTGGAGGATTCAGTTTTCGCTCACAGAAAATTCTACTTTTTCTTATTGCCTGTTTCAAATCTCACCAAGAAGGTGTGGGGGCGTTCGGCTGCTCAGAGCCGGGGAATGGATGCTGTAGGCAGGCAGAGCCAGGGATCAGCGGAGAGAGGTGCGGAGGACAGGACACTCTTGTATCACTCACCGGGCGTTCTTGGCAGCTTGTCGTCCTTTGTGTGCTTGCACGCTAAGACCTTTGGCTGGTAATGTGCCTCAGCCCCATATCACCAGAAAAAGCTTGTTCTTTATCTGCGTAGGTAGACTTCCAGCACCTCCGGTTTCCCATTTCTGAGATAATTTCTGCCTGCCTTTTGCTTTGGTGTATTCACTTGCACTGCCTGAAAGGTTTAAACACAAGTTCGATAAGGACAGAAAAGTTGGAACTAATCCCCCCATTGATAGGAGGTTTAAGGCTTCTAATGCTTTGGCATTTCATCCAACAGCAGAGAGTATGCAAGTGAGAACTGAGATGCAGCAAAGACAGCAACATTATTTCACCAATCTCTACTTTACTCACAGTAAAGACACACTTTAGCCACAGCAGAAGATACATCTCAAAGCCAGCAAACAGAATCGACCTCCATTCCCAGGAGTAATGGAGCTGTCTCTGGCTAAATATGACCCCAGGGATAATGATATGGCACCCATCCCTTCACACTGGGGAGTCAGTAGCAGAGTGAGGAGAGGGCCACACATCTGATGATAGCAGTCATCCTCACTCGAATGAGCAAAAATAGGGGTCATTATGCCACTGTAATCTCATGGTAGAGGTGTGTGTGTTTGTGTGTGTGTGTGTGTGTGTGTGTGTGGTGCTCCATTTGAGGGTATAGTGAGAATCCCTGCAGAGAGCATGACAGTGACAGAGAAGGGGGATGACACTGATGTTCATGGTGGGATGCTGAAGTGATTGTTGATGCATGGCTGGACCTGATGAAACCTGCCTCCATGAAATATGAGACATTTCTGGTCCTCTTACTTGTGGAAAACAAATTAAATTATGATAGCAACAGAAGCAGGATCAAATTTCAGTTTGGACTTAGTGATATCTCACGATGTTGGTTCTGTTTACTGCCTGTTGAGATCACATGCATTTCCAAGGCGCAATGAAACGTACCCTACGGCATCAAAGCGTAATGCACGGCAAGGCAATCTTGCATCCAATCTAGAGACTCAGCTCCAGTAGCCTGTGTGGTCTCTGGAGGGATGAGACAAGCCTCCTCACTCAGCCTCTCGCCTCTCTCCATCCATGGCGCATCTCCAGCTCTGAATCCACTTCGGCTCTGGACACCGGCACACACACACACACACACACACACACACACACACAGACGTACTTTTACAAATGCAGGACTGGACCGGCCGGAGAAATCTGATCAAGTGCGTTGATGGTAAGGCAACATTTTATTTTTATTTTTTTTCATCTGTTGTGCATGTTACGCGCAGCGAGCTGTTAGCTAACAAACAAGATGCTCCAATCTGACATAGAGTATCATGACAGTGAGGATATGAGGAGTCAAATCAGTAAATGTGCCAATGATTTCTCCACACAGCGATTTTAAGTGCGCCCGCGGTACTCAATGGTGAGTTTATAGTGACCTCTTACTTTATCGGCTGTGGTTTTACTATAACATGGGCTTCGTTTGGTGGTGATATCTGTTTATTTTGTTTTTCTAACATTTATTAAAATAATACTACAGTTGTTTTTAAGTGATAACCCGAGAGGAAAATTGCGTTTATTTTGGTATTAAACGCTGTAAATTTATTTTTACAGTGTAAAAGATGCAAATGAATGCTCTTCATCACTGTTACAGCCACTGAGACGACTCGAACTAACAGTGTCGTGTTTAAGATCAGAAGTTGCAGGTCTCTTATTCCTAATCCACCTATTTTATCGTCTATTCCTTCATTTCATCATTACTAAACTTGACATTATTTTCTCACTTAACAACAACCCGCACTGCTCACTCTTCCTCTCTGTTTGTGAATGAAGCACGCAGTGAGAACAACCGACAGTACAGTCAGCATCCTATAAGGGAAAGGGAAATATATTCACCACAGACAAGATCAGATGAAGCGTTGACCTTTTCCTTCACTCTTCCTTCTTCTCGTCTCAGTGCCTTTACTCCGTTATGTGTGTATGTGTGTGTGTGTGTGTGTGTGTGTGTGTGTGTGTGTGCGCGCGTGCTGGAGGAGTCATGTAGTACAAGATTCATCTTCTCTCGTATCACAGGAGCTCCTCTGTAGCCCGGGGTCCGATGCAGCTCCTCTGCGCGCTGCAGCGCTCTGCTCTCCGCCTGTGGCACTCTGTGCGCGCGAGTGTGTATGTGTGGTGTTGGTTTAGAGAGAGAAAGGCAAGGGGAAAGATGGATAGATAGATGGAGAGCAGAGCGATAAAGACTAACTGGAGACGTGAAGCTCCTCCTGGTGTTGCTACTGTTGCTCAGTTCTCTCTGTGTTTTTTCCCCAGATTGATTGATCATCAGGCTTTGTCAATAAACAGCCTCACTCAGAGGATCTGTGAGCACACTGAGGTGCCTTAATAGAAAAATCTTTGGCACTGTCACATCCCTCAATCACTTGCATCCCAAATCCCTCAGTCCCACCTTCATCACTAACATCTAACCTCATTTGTTGCCTTTATTTTCCACAGAGGCAATTGCCTTTCCTGCACCATGCACAAATGTCATTATCTCCAACACTTTTGCTGCTAGCTATGTTATCTCAGCAGCAGCAATGCCTGCGCTCATTGAATTTCAACTCATATCTGCCAGAGGCCCATGCACTGCACAGTGTAATCTTTGGTTGATCCTGTCCCAGAGGCTTTTATCCCCTGTAAGCACTGTTATTGTATGATGGATATAAAACCTGAGACCATCTGAAGCTTGCAGTCCCCTTCCAGCTGTTGACAGAGTGTCTTTTATTCCTGGTGTGAGTCCCGGTGCGGTAGGAGTTATAAGCCAGAGAGAAAGGAGGACTTACAAATCAAATTGCTTTAATCCATTGAAGCATCTGTCTTCATTCTCCAGAGGGCGGCTGGGAGTGTAGCAGAGGAGCTCTGAGCCCTTATCACGACTGGAAAGGAAAAAAAAAAACTGTCACTGAGGAATCATATGTGCCTTGGTCAGCCAGCTGTGCAGTACATGTAGGGTATGGATGGGAGGACTGTCAAATTGATAGATTTTTTTTTCTCTTTTTCTTAAGTGTCAGAGATGGTAAGAAGCTTGGTCAAAGTTTCTTATTATCTGCAGTCATTCGTGCTTATATTTCTCAGCTTTTTCATCCATCTCTCGTGTCCTTTAAAAAACGCACAAACAGAACTAGCAGCTTTAAAGTTGTTCAGAAACAAGAGACAGTGTCCCTGTTTCTGTCATCCTGTCTGCAACTACCAGTCGGAGAAACAAAGTTTCTCTCCCTGATGA
Source organism: Siniperca chuatsi (assembly GCF_020085105.1). Classification (NCBI taxonomy): domain Eukaryota; kingdom Metazoa; phylum Chordata; class Actinopteri; order Centrarchiformes; family Sinipercidae; genus Siniperca; species Siniperca chuatsi. The sequence goes on along the minus strand of NC_058045.1, from coordinate 19,180,608 downwards.
GTTCATTCTGCGAATGCTGTTTTTAAGCCATATTCAAACAGAATGGCTCATGTCAGCTCGATTTCTTTTCCCGTCACCAACAGGGTAAATGTCTTTGGTTTTGCACTGTTTGTGATTAATGGAACATCAAAAGCCAATCTCAGCTCAGTGTGATGCATTCCTGAGGACATGAGTCTGCCAGGGACACATAAACATCATTAATGAACAAGAGGCAGACTGGAGAGAGACAGAGTGACAGAAAGAGGGTGAGGAAGCAAACAGGAAGGCGATATTTATTTTTGTCAGTAATATGATGTATATTTACCTGTGGTTTTGATGATGATTACCTTTGCGCAGCCGCTTTTTGAGTGATGGAGACACAGTTTGCGCCCAGGATCTCGTGTGATTACCTACCATCAGTTTGGTGCATAGGGAAAAATGAATGGCAGCACCTTTTTTTCTAAAATCCATTTGGAAAATCACATCTCCCTTTGCTCTTTCATGCCCATTGGCAAAGTACTTGGAAGTGTACAAAGGAAACTTATCCACCTCTATGTGAAGACAGCTATATTTATCTGGGTATGTAGCTCTTTTCTGGGCTTAGAGACTTAATTGCCCAGAAGAGAGGAAAGCAAAAATGAAATGTAATTATGCAACTGTGTGCACGGTATCCTGAATAGTGGAGCTATTGTAGATAGGGACATTACTGCTACCATTTTCCAGCGAAGGTCTGACCTTTGAGTCATTTTTTCCTGCAGAACAAATCTGTGGATCTTTTAGGAGACAAATCCCAAACTTTTAAATGGTTTATTCAAAGAATTTAAGCTACTTATGTTAGAAATGTTGAAAGGTGCTGTCTGCTCTGCTTGGAGAGAGAGAGCAACCTTTTCTCGAATCTGTATTTTTTTAAGAAACACTGCATATGTGTTTTTGAGGAATAGTTTGACATTTTGGTAAATAATCTTATTTACTACCTTGCTAGAAAAAAGCAAGCCTGGCTCTGCCCAAAGGTATATACTTTATTCACTCAAATTACTTTTTTACATCACTAGAAAATGCTGTTGCTACTCAAATTGTAGGACAAAGGTTCACATTCTGAACTGGCAGGGGAAATCTGGATGGGAAAAGTTAATGGGACATATTTTACCCTCTGATGTCTAAATACCCTTGAGCAATAATCCTAACTGCTCCAGCAAGAGCTGCTCATTGACCATCAGTAGCAGGTTGCAGGCTGAGTGGGAGCTGCACATGTATGAAGCTGAAAAAATGCATCAAAATGAAATCTCACTGGTGTGTCTCTGTTCCTCCCTTGCAGCGTCAGCGTGAAGGATGTAGAGCCAGAGGGGGGGGCAGGATGGAGTGCTCCTGGAAGACGGTGCTGCTGCTGGTGTGTGCGTCTCTGGGGGTCCAGTACACGGCTATCCGCACCCTGAGGGACTCGCTGTCTGGACCCTGTCAGGGAGCCTACCACTGCCAGACCAGATACCACAGAGGTACGCCTCGACAGCCAGTCAAGATTGTCCCACATACTGTACTGCCTTGCTACAAGAGAGCATAAAGTGTGTATAGCTGTTGCTGTATATAGATGTATGCTCATATTTATTGTAAAAGTAACAAATAATGTGAAATGTATGTGGATTGTTACAGACTTTGGTTTTACAGCACCAGCAGAGGGCGTACACAGACACACACTCAACACTTGATTGATAATGTTAATATTGGTAATATTAGTTATATTTTAGCAGTTTGGAGGAAAGCCTAATGCAAAGAGATTCAGTAAAGAAAGAGACAGCATCAAGAATCAAGCTGTGGCACCATGTTGTGACTGAAGCAAAATAAATAGAAAAGCACATCATTAAATGAGGGAATTCCCAAAAAGTGGGGAGGACAGAGAAATTAAATATGTGTGATTCATTTTACAGTTATCCTCCAATTTATCTCCATTAATCTCCTCTCATAGCGCAGCTGTAGCTTACCAGCGCTGAGCTCCTGTGTACAAAAGTAATATCCCCTTTGCAATCAACTCCTCATCAGCAGTAATTACACGTTAGCTATTTGCGCTATATTTAGAGATCCACCATTTCATAAACCCCCTCAGTAACCACCAGCAGACAAGCAACTTACTCATGCATGTTTACCCTCTAAATTATTTAAGCTTTATTGGCTTGATTCAGTAGTTCCCTTTTTCCTGGCTTGAAGTTATGTCGGAAACAAAACGGAGTCTTCTGAAATAAGTGTAATGACTCATCTTTTACCAGATCTTGAAAGTAGGCAACAGGTAAAACAGGTTGTGTAATGTGTTATTTAAAACTGTTATTTATTCTATTGTTAGAAAACATGATGCAATTAACGTCAGTATCACATAATATAAACGTAAAGCATATGGCTTTGTTGTTTCTTTCTTCAAGATTCCAGGTGGAGAGCCTTGTGCGATGACAGTTGGATGCCCGACGAGTCACCTCGGAAGCACATCCTGCTGTTTGCCACGACTCGCAGTGGCTCCTCCTTCACCGGGCAGCTCCTCAACCAGCACCCAGGGATATTCTATGTGTTTGAACCTCTTTACCATGTCCAGCAGGCCTTCACCAACTCCAGCAGCAGACTACGTCGCACCCTGGACCGCCGGGCCTTACTGGGAGCATACAGGGACCTCCTCCTCAACCTGTACACCTGTGACCTTCACTTCATTGAGAATTACATCCGTCCGGAGCCCCAGGACCACGTCACAAATGCCTTCTTCCGCAGAAGCTCCAGCCACGCCCTCTGTTCCCCTCCTGTGTGCTTGGAAGGAGGGGATGTAGTGGCCTCCGATCCGCCTGATGAAACCTGGTGTCCTAAGAAGTGTGGGGCCCTGAACCTCACCTTAGCCTCTATGTCATGTCTGTCAAGGGGACATATAGCCATAAAGACTGTGCGGGTCCCTGAGGTGGGGGACCTGCGTACCCTGACAGAAGATCCACGTCTGGATCTAAAGATCATCCACCTGGTGAGAGACCCCAGAGCCATACTGGCCTCACGCATGATGGCGTTTTCAGATCAATTCCGTGCTTGGAAAATATGGAATGCGACAGGACGGCAGCCTCGATATGTCGACCTGTCGCAGATCACTAGCACCTGTAAGGACATGGTGGCCTCTGCAGAAACAGGCCTGCAAAGACCGGCATGGCTGCGTGGACGCTACCTGCTGGTGCGGTACGAGGACCTGGCGTTCAACCCGAAGGACAAGGCCTCTGAGATCTACAGGTTTGTCGGGCTGGAGATGGAGGACAGGGTGCGGATGTGGATTGCAAAGAACACCAACAGTAACATGTCGTCTCCGTCTGAGTGGAACTACAGGTACTCCACCACCAGAGACTCCAGAGCCACAGCAGAGAGCTGGAGGCTTCGTCTCGGCTTTGACATCGTGAGGACTGTGCAGAATCTGTGCAATGACACTCTGGCTCTGCTGGGATATAAGCAGGCTCACTCTGCAGCTGAACTCAGAAACTTGTCCCAGAGTTTGGTGGAACACAGGACCGTTCAACCAGTCACATGGTAGATTTGGTTAAAGGTTTAAAAGAATCTTGCTGTCATATTTATTTCTGCTGACTTTCCTCTCTGTCATGATGCTGATAAAATGAATGTAATTTATCTTATTTTTGAATAATGCCTAATAAGTAATTTAATATCACTTGTATTTTCACTTTTTATGATTTTGTTAAAGATATTAAAAGTGCCAAATTTCAAGTGTGTGTTATGCTGGAAAAGGTATTGATCCAAAATAAAGTCTATACTGCTGTATGTGTTGGTTGAAAACTCTCCTTGTACTTGTACAGCAAAACACAGCATCCTGATGTGATTAAGTTATAATGCTGTTTTTTTTCATGATTCACTGTTCTCACAATTTCAGTGTTTACACTGAAGTTTGTACGAGAAAAAAAGACACACAGGAAAAGAGGGGGATTTATTTGTAAAAGAAAAAAGAAATTATAGGGCTCGCCCCCTAAACGTCTCTAATGCATCTTGGAAAAGGATTATGTCACATTGTAGGTAGAAAATCCTCACTGGTGCAATCTTCTGCAGCGCACAGCAGCTCTAATTTCTATGTGAAGATGTCCAGAGTATGAGAATATATTTGTTTTTTCTTTACTATAAACACTTAAATTCTGTAAATACTGATTAACTGTTGCATTTCAAGTGTGCAAATGTTATGTACTGGATGTGTTTGGACATCTTTGTCAGTGTAACTATACTGTTTATATTTTTTAGACTTTTTAAAATAAATTATTCATATGTAAGTAATACATGTCTACCACACTGCTGAAATCTTCTTGCAACCACATTTGTTTGATTTGTTTTTTTATTTCTTCAATCCTGATAAAGTAGATAAGTGCTTGAGTTTTAGTACTGAAAACAGAGAATTCTGCAAATTCATTGGAATCCCTCTGTATTTGGTTTGTCTTTAGCCAAATTGTTAATGTGCCTGTAGTAACAGATATGTTTTTGACTCACGAGAACACATGCTGCTCACACTGTGATTCATTTTGAGTTAACTTTGAACCTAAAAAGAATAATACCAGGCTCATTCAGTAGTGATCTGCTGTGGAGTATAGTCAGAGATTTAGACAGCTGCAGATTCTCTGCCAGTTCCACCAATTGAAAAAGGAAGCGTGCCATCTCCAGACACCAGCCCATTTATTTCCACATGGAACTGCTCTTTGAGATAAATGCAGGAAGTAGTTTCTGAGGAAGAACTTGTTGCATGAATCATAGCAGAACCACTGATTGACTGTAATTTTTTTGCCCTTCAAATGCGAGCATTGCATCTTCCTATGGAGGCTGCAATTCTAGCCTGCTGGGAGCTGTGAGCTTTAATACTCATGCCGCCACTCCAGAGTGAAGGAAAGTATGCAATTTGAGTGGAACAGTCATGCTGCTCTGTGAGCGCTATTAAATCTGAGGTGAATTTGTCCCTTCAATAATCATAATGTATTTTTAGACACTCAGTCTTCCCCATCCTTCCTGTAGCTGCCCTATAGCTGCTGACACCAGGGATATCTCGGCACAGCCCAAAGAATTGATCTAAAGATCCAGCTAAGGAGAAACAGGATTTAAGATGCATGGAGAAAAGAGCGGCAGTCTTTCTTTGAACTTAATCTGCAAGGCTACATAAACTGGCCATAAAGCAAAGCTTTATGACACCCGCAGAGATGCGGTTCATCGGTTTTTCCATCCCCACCCTGACACACAAAGCTGAAAGTGGCCTGAGTCAGCCATCAGCTAATTATCCATTTCTTTGCACTCAATACCGGCAACCGCTTTCTGTCTCCTTAACTGTGCTGACAAATATCAGTCTCATCAATACTTGTAACAAATATGAGGTGCATGGTGATATTGGGAAATGCAAAATAGCACACTGTTAATTTACACTAGTTGCTCCCAACCTATTTTGTTAGATGTACCACAAAGTCCTGTCAGATGAACTCAAGTACCTCTTCATTGACACCACTATTTAGTTCAACCATAATCCATCACTTTAAGGTAACCATTTATCCATTACCTTATTTATTTTAACCATTTATCCATTACTTTTAACTAACTATTTCAGCTGTTTATCCATCATATAAAGGGACAGTTCACCCCAAAATCAAAAATACTTATTTTTCCTCTTACTTGTAGTGCTATTTATCCATCTAGATTGTTTTGGTGTGAGTTGATGAGTTATGGAGATATCGGCTATAGACATGTCTGAATTTTTTTATATATAATGGAACTATATTCACACATTTAAAACAGAGGTGCAGAGGTCAGAGTAGATGAAAGAGGAGCTCAAACACATTTATGGAACAAAAAACTTGCTCAAGCCAAGATGTTCAAAGGTCAAGTAACCAGTTGTTCTGCAAATGGTTTGTGTGGTCATTTGGACAGGGGGTCACACTTGACAGCTCCCCTCCTGGGAGAGCAACGTGTAAGTGCAAGCTCCTCTTGCATCAGTGATTTGCATGTGCATGGACAACAGAAAAAAAAGGGAGCGATTGACTTTGGAATGTTAAGATATTTTTCTTTTTTTGCCATCGTAATAAAGTAAAATAGCATGACAAAATTCTTTGAAGATGGAGGCTTGTTAGCAGGATGAGGAGCACAATCACCCTCAAGCTGAGAGGTTTAGGGTTCAAAACCTGAGTAGGCAAGAATCTCCACTGCTGTACTCTTGCTGTAGCAGCAAGCAAAAAGAGAGTTTTCCTGCAGGGATCAATAAAGAATCACATTAATATACAGTAGCAACTAATATTGTGTTTATTGGACTGCAACACAAAAGACACAATTTGCTCTAATTATTTCCTTGCTTCAATTTGGTGCCCACCAGGAAATACAAGTAACAAGTAACAAACACTGTTTCAACAAACTTCATCTGCTATTAAAATTCCAGACAGATGAATATCACAGCTTCATTGCTCGGTTTAACAACTTAAGGACACAGGCATCATGGAGCACAGACGCAATATGAACCAGCTTCCAACAATGTTTTGATGAGCGCCCTCTTGAGCTCTACCACGTAACTCCTCACCTCTGATCTGCCCCAACGCCTGTCTGTAATCACCAACCTTAACCTTATCTGGGTGAGCAGCCAGAAAGATGGCACATTGTGACCTCTCTCGCTGTCACGCTGACAAACAACCGCATGCTTTGATCAAAATCAATGTCATCCTGTGTGCATGTGAGCATACATAAACATACATGAACCTGTATGATCATGCGGTACAGTGTAGATATGGCTATGGCAAAGGTGACTCCCAGCAGCGGAGAGGCAGTGAACAATTTCTGCCCTTCTGTGAGCTCCACAAATTGCCCTCCTTTTTGGAAAGCATTGATTTAAAAAAGGTCAAAGCCTGCAAGAGCAGAACACACATAATATTGACAATCCAGTTAAAATTACTTGTGAAAAGTGTTGTTGATGACCAGAGAAACATCACCAGGAAAAGGGTATTCCAATTTGGTATCAGCACTTAAAGATAGCTTTTCACAGCACACACTATTTATCATTTCTCTCTGCCTCGTACGTGCTGAGAGCTACTGTGGGCTGTAATTTCCACAAGCTAAGTACATGCAGTGTATCATATCTGAATGTTTTATATAAAAATGTTTAAAAAACAATGAGAAAATACATCGAGCTCTCCTGACATTTAAGCTCAGCAGCTTTTTCTCTTTTAACACAACCATTAAAATCCCAGTAGCACTGCCACGAACAGTCTGCATTTTTCACTCTCCTTACTGGGAGGCAAAGACGTCATTTATGGAGAGATTATGGAGCATTTAAGACAGAATGAAACCACTTTGAGCCACAGTATCTTTATTAGTGGAGCCACACGGGCCCTGAGCAGACATCAGCCTCTGTCACACCCATCATTCAGATACTGTTATTTCCCCCCATGCGCACAGTACAGATACACACAAACACACACACACGCCCTCCATATGCACTCCTACTTTCCATCGGCCATCTTCAGCTCTCTGTCTTTGCTGTTCTGCTCTTTCACTCTCTCTAAGCATCTGAAAATGTTTGCCTCTTTTTTTACACAAAGATTCCTTGAGCTGTGATATCTTTTGTAGTGAAAGTTGCATTTTTATGACATCTCTCCCTGACATTTGTTTCCAGCGCAAGTTCACTCACAGATTATTTATTTTGTTTTTCTACTGATCCTAATAAGGGGCTTTCATAGCAAACATCAAAAGGCCAGCTGGCAGAGCGGCATCTTGGGTAGAGCTCCTCAAGGTAAATGCACACACACTGCAGTTTAAAAAGACTCCAGTGAATCTCATCAAGTAATTCAAATATCAGCGAATAAGCTTCAACAACAGCAATGTATTTAAAGTACCATATGCATGTATTATTGGGCTTGCAGTCCTCTCTTAACTGTCAGCAGGATCTAAATCAGGCGTTTACATCTTTACAATAATTAAATGCTCAATTGATCTCGTCCTTTATTGCCCTATAGGGTGGAAAACACTCCATGAGGGCATATGGTGATTGCTTAACTGCTATCATACTGCAATGGGTAATTAGGCATTTTACAATCTGAGGTAATAGGCATTAGAAATGTTTAATTTTAAGAAGTGTAGAATGCCGGGTCTATTTTGATCTTTTTTCATGATGCACAATTAAGCAGCCATAGGAGCTCTGGCAAGAGAGAGGGCTCATCTACAGAGAGAGAAAATGAGAAATAACACCACCAACAACAAAGCATGAGGCGAGTAACAACAGGCTACTTCTGAGGCTCCTCAGTAGGTACTCAACTGAATATTCACAGTCAGTGTGTTTGTAATACAGTCTGTGTGTCTACCAGTCAAAATGTCCACTGTGGCTTAGATTGTTAATACTGATGCATCAATATGTGAGGAGCGTTTTACTTTTTAAAGCTACAATATCTGATTTTTTTGGCTACCTGGGGGCAGTAGAAACAAGTTGTGAACACAACATTGACATATCACCTTTTAAGTTGCTAGGCGAACTTGTTAGCAAACAGTTGTTTATTTCACCAGTGTCCACCTGGTGAATTTAAGTCCAATATTCACAGGAGTGCAGGGTAAATGTGGTTGTCATGTACTGTTCTATGTGTTGTTTTCTGTTTAAATTCAATAAAATGTACAATAAAACTAGCTAATTCATGTTATATAATAATAATTATATAATATTTGTGGGGCTTTTCTCTAATCTTTGCTTTCTTTGTGAAATTTAGAATCATTTTACCTCTTTGGGCCTGGAACAATTATTTAAATGCAACCATCTGACAAGTTTAGAGGGGAAATGTCTCTTTGGTGGAACTGCTAAAAACTCATAGACATCTGAAACATGACAAGGAGCCTCAACTGGACACTGCTTTTTTATAATGGGTCACAAGCCAAAAGGGTTGGGAAACACTGGCGTAATCTTTTGAACTGGTTTAATTGTTCTTTTTAATGAAAAAATCTCAATCTGAAAAGTAACTACAAATAAATTTAGAGAAGCAGAAAGTACAATATTTCCTTCTAATTTGTAGTGGAGTAGAAGTATAAAGTAAGTACTTAAGTAAATGTTACTTCCCACCACTGATGTGACAGTTGCACACGTTCAGATTTAGTTATAAAGGCTTAGTCCAATAAATGTATATAATACATGTTTAAATAAGAAGACTGAGTGAGTGAAATCATTGCTGGTGCTTTAGCTCGGTGCAAAGCGCTTTTCTTTCTCCTGGCCTCCTCAGGGTGCTCTCCATAGAATACAATAGATCAGTCTATCTACTGGTGTTCAATCGCACACCCCGCTCACGCCTCTCACCACCAGGCTCCTCTAAAGGATCATACCCTGAGGAGAGTCTTTCTTCAAGAAGGTTTTTGGAAAACCCAGTCCAAATCTTTTTCAAGTGATGTTTTAGATGTGGGTATTGGTCTGCTACCCCCTTTCTCCTCCCTCCCCCACATCCCTCCAACCTCCAACTCCCCCCCAATTTGGCATCTCTGCCTTCCTTTCATTCCCATCTCCACTTTCAGAAAACAGTAGGTGTGAAAATGTCTGTGGGATTTTTATTTTTATGTTTATTTTCTCTTATGGAACTCTTTTACAAGGAGTACTAAAGCGCAGTATGAGGCGTGGGCTGCAGTATCACAGAGGCAGTAGGAGGAAGGTGTGATCACAACCCTGCAGGCTCAGATGGGATCACACCATCATGCTTTTCAGCTTTGGTCTGTGAGTTTGGTTTGGCCTCAGTTTTTCCAGCCCACTCACCCAGCTTGCAGCAGCTAAAGGTTTCAGGGCAAGTTTGAAACACAAAGACTCATGCGGTTTCTCCTTTTCTTTGTCTGGCTTTTGCCAGAACTGCTGTCCCTCCCTGTTTAAATCTACCTGCCCACCCCACAGCTCCAACAGTCTAGATAAAGGTATACTAACACTGTCAGCAGTTCCTCAATGAATTCCCAACTAGCTTTAATTTTCAGACTCATCCATAATTCACCAACAGAGGACACCAAACAGAGCGGCACCTAGCTGGATTAAAGGCCCAAGTACTGTATCTTTTCCTTTCGGTTTAATTTGAATAGATTTCATATTCATTGAAACGGCATATGAGACATCCAATTTCAATATGTTGAAAAGCAAAAGAAACAGACAGGATGGAGTAGAGGCGGCGGGGAGATGGACTCTTACTACAAAGACATAAGCATGGATGGCTGTGAGCTGTTTTTGGGTGTCCTGAGGCTGCTGCTGATTTAAGATGAAAAGTTGTCTTTTGCAAACTATATACATTTTTCTCAATTATTTTGTCTATAGTGTGTATCAACATATGCTGGATGGAGACTGATTCTGTTGTTTAGACCAGATAGCTAAGAGCCATACACACCCCTCTTTGTGACCTTGTTTTCTTGGGTATTTCTAGCCTGTTGTAAAACCTATGTGAAACCTATGCATCCACTATTGTGTAGAATTTGCTCCTGGCGGCAATTTAATACATTCATTAAGACAACAGAGGCTGACCAGGGTGTTTCTTTATTCGTCAAAATATAGACTGTCCTGAAAGTACAATTTTATTATTATTATTATTTTTATTCATCAAATTGGTGTTGTTGGCATGATCCCAACACAACTGGACATGGGTACATGTATGTTTTGTGTTGTTTTATATAATTTATGCTGCCTTAATCTAACACGTTTTCAGAAACCTGGGAGACCAGGAGAACACCTCTACATCTGTTGTTTTCCAACAGTCATCCCTTGTTGCTGATCAGTAAGTTAGAAACGGCCTCATTATGTCTGATGGCTCTAAGAAATAGAAGCAGGCAGAATTTAAAGGTCCAAAAAGACCAAAAGACCTACAGCAAAGTGTAAGAGAAATACAGAAACAGAGGAAAGATGCTCCACTAACCCAGTCTGCAGTCCTGCTGATATAATTGCAAAACAAATAGGAAAGTATTTTGTCTTTCACTGTACAGAGGACGCCAACAACCACTGCCTTGCCTAAAAACGTAGCACTGTGTGTGTGAAAAACTATGCAGGCTCGTATGTTTTTCAGGTCTGCAGCTACTGTGCAGTTTATATTGTCTATACATCTTTGGGTAAGGCTTTAGATTACGGCGTGGAATGTACAGTGTAATTCTTCCCAATTTACAGTGTAATTTTTTGTACTGACGGTAAACCAGTACAGTACGTACTGATAGGTACATGTAGTTACAAGAACCAAGAAGTGCACATGCGCCAACGTGCATGCTGCCTGTTGCCGTTGCTCCGTCTCATCGTCTTACTTTTTCCAACTTTTAGCTTTCCTTTTTCTTTAAAACTTGAGTAACTTTTGTGTAAGTGTAATTTAAACTTAGCTTTTATACTTATATACACTTTGTACTTAATTTATCTTAGCTGTATTATATTTTGATTTGCTTAGTACTTCTATTCCTGTGTACATTGACGTGATAATGAGCAGCTGTAACGAAAGAGTTTCCCCTCGGGGATCAATAAAGTATTTCTGATTCTGATTCTGATATCTACTGTACATTTGTACTGTACATGCATAGAGGAATGGAAGCCTAATGAGCTGCTTCTAATGAAGCTCATTTTTATGTAATGGAAAAATTTTGCTCAAAGGAATAGTTTGACATTTTGTGAAATACGCTTATTGTCTGTCTTACCAGGAGTTAGATGAGAAAATTGATACCACTCTCCTGTGTGTATGCTAAATATGAAGCTACAGCTAGCAGCCAGTTAGCTTAGCTTAGCACAAAGACTGGTTCCGTCCAAAGGTAACAAACCCTCTCTAAATCTCACTAACCACCATGTTATATCTTTTTTGTTTAATCTGTACAAACATTGAAATGTAAAAATTACATGTTGTGGTGATATGTGTGGGTTATGTGTAACTCCCCCTAAAACCACAAACTGTATTTTCTACATTTCTTTTACCCTTTTACATTATTGATCATTTATGGGTTATACAAACTAAATCGTGTAAATAACACATTTAACTTAACTTTAAACAAAGTCAGGCTGGCTGTTTCCCCCGGCCTCTAGTCTTTATGCCAAGCTAAGCTAACCTCGTCCTGACTCCAGCTTTGTGCTTACAACCAGACATGATATTGATGCAAACTTTTAATCTTACTCTCGGAAAGAAAGTAAACATTGAACTATTCCTTTAAATGACTGCAGGCTCTTCAGGGCTACAGTATGCCAGTCTGTTTATTAACCTCGATCACTGGGTCTCCTCTTCCTCTCCTCCGTCTTTCTCTCCCTCTCTTTCTTTCCCTTCCTTCTTTTGTTTCCAGTCCCATCAGTACCTCAGGGCTGACATGTCCGCTGATGCTAACAAATGACAAGCGTCCCCACTGACAGCAAGTCCATCTGTCTGTGTCAGAGTAATTGAATTTCATAAATATAATCAGAGGGGTCTGTTATGAAGGGACCTGTAGTGTAGTCTGGTCTCCTCTGCGTCATGGCTGTGTATTATTCCACACACAGCAGACACTGTCTGCAGCCACATTAACAAGAGCAAGCACAAGCATGATTACCGCAAAACACAGATAGACATTGGTATCTGACAATTAGTGAACAGAGAACCTGCTGCACCATTTGTCTTGAAATCTAATAGGAAGAGGAAGTTGCCAGTGGCAAGAAGGCTTGATTGATCAGGTAACAATTGATGCTCCACTCTGGCATCATGATGATTTGCTCTGGTTTGAAATGGAATTGTGCTTAAAAACTCTACTAGATAATTTGACATTTCTCAAGTAAATGAATATACTGCAGGCAATCTGCCACTATTGATCAAAACAAAAATAAAACAGAAAACTCTAAAGGCGAATTGACTTGAAACCATAGATCCCATTTATTATTAGCCAAAGCAGGGCCACAGTATTCCCACTGAGCAGCATGTGCAAATTCAGCGTTAACTGTATGTTCTGCTGAAACAGAGGCTTCACAAGAACCATATGCTCAATAGAATGCATCTAATTAGCTGTTAAATGAGCCGAGCTTTGACCTGAGAAGCTCCCTCAGAGGGGTAGTTAATCCCTGTTGAAGTGGTTTGAGAAATTATTGATCCAAAGGCCCATCAAGCTTTGCTTCATGAGGATGCTATCGCCCAAAGTAACCAAAGTCCTTCCACTCAAACTACAAACTTACAACAGAGCATAAGCCAAAAAAATAAAAATAAAAACCCATAAAACAGAAACTCCATCTGTAGATGATCACAACAAAGAGTGAACTGGCAGGGCCTTCAGGGGTTCTCAAAGAAGCTGATCTAATTAGCAGCAATAAACTCCTTTGACGATGGTGCTCTCGACTGAGATTATCCCTCTCCCAAGTTTAAGAGAGCAGAGCAGCAGGCCAAGATCAGGACTCCCTTGATGCCACTGTAAGTAGATTCTGTGAGCCACAACACTGTGTGAAATTACTGCATTTAGAAACCAAATAAAATGAGGATCCATCTGAAGTTATCTTTGCTCCATCTGGTCCATCTGAAGCCATCATGGCTTCAATTAACACCCAAAAGGAAAAACAATCCCTCAAACATAATTTACTTTATAATATTTTCATTTGGAACAATATTGTAATACAAAGATCAAAGCAAGAAATAACAAGACAGATGACCATGTGTAACTGACTCCCTTTGGCAGGCATTCGGACGGACAACTGTGATGTCTGCCAAGCTGCAAAACCTGTTTGGAAGAGGACCGAAGCAGCAACTGGCTGATTCACTCACTCTCTCATGTTCAAGTCCTGATAAATTTCATTTCCAAAACAATTGATAGTTAGTCGCATCTGCTGTGCTGTGGGACATGCAGTCTGGGATGTGAAGAGATTGCCAACATATGGCAGATTTAATTAATGTGAACCATCTCGTCGTCTGACTCCCTGCAGACAGTTTAGGCCTGGTAGACCCCGCAGACCTCCTGTGTTGTTGGGATTCACAGGCATTTCCAGACCAATTCACTCTGTTGGATTCACCATACTGAATAAATGAGTATGCCCAGCTGAGCCTGGGTTTCACCTGCTCCCACTCAAAGCTGCCAACTTGGGCTAAAGTTGCAAGAAAAATATATAAAATTTTGTTTGAAAGTTGCCTGTGTGATATATATTCCCTGACTTGCAGAAAAACAACTCAAAATTTGATTTGTCTTTTCTGAGATTCAGCCGAGATGCAGAAGCTTATTTCTCGGAACCCCCAGATCAATGACCGTCTTTCGAGGTGCTGTTTGTACTCAGTCATTTTTTGTTCAGTTCTACTAAGGAGAGTGCTTCTTTAATGGATTTGAACACTAAACTGATGAAGGAGCTTTTATTGGCTTATCGGGACAAATCACATTTTTGAGCAGGCTCTTACAATCAGAGCTCCTGTCTGTAATGGGATAAACAAAATGGCCTTGTCTCGAATGGGAAAGTGTGTGAATCCACCGTTGCCAATAGAAAATATATATTCCAAAAGAGATACCAGGAAGTGTTGGCTCCTGCACATGGTTTTGTGAAAATTTGATTAAAATGATTGAGCCCTGTGCCTGCTGGCAAGTTAAGTCCCTCACTGGATATTAACCCTTTACTTACGTACATCAAAGAAATAAACTGTGTTCTGTACAAAGTGCAACAAAATAAAATTTTGAAATGAAAAAATGTAGTCTTGTTTGTGTAAATTACATTAAAATAGCCAAATAATGCATGTCCATGCTCATAACCTCAGCCAACACATCCAAAGCATTAAGCTTTAACACTACTCTGCCTTTGGTGTGACCTGAACTGTCTGAATATACAAAGTACCAAAAATAGAAACGCAATGAAATTTTATGGGGGAAAAAAGTTTCATAACATTTAGTTCTTTCCACTGGTGCTCCAGTGTTTCATCTGCGCACTAAATCAGTCCACAAATTCAAAAGAGGAGAGTCAATGTAGTGCGTACAAAAACACAAATATCATCATTCACCATCTGACAACATGACAGCTATATTTAACAACACAATCTAATATTCAACATCTTTGAGTTATCAAATCAGCTCACCCAAGGAAATGTAAGAAAAACAGCATTGATTGGAGGGCCAACAGAGTGCTCCGTCATTATCGACTGACCCTGCTGTCAGGAAACAACCTGACAAGCTATTCACTCTGCAAACACAAAGAACAATACTGAATAATCCAGCCATCAAAAGGGTGGCAGTTTGAGATCATTCATTGGTGATTTTCAAACAGATGATACTAATATAATTTAAATAGATAATATTCAATCAACTTACATATTCAGATTCAGATTCATTTGCAATCCAGTTGAACAAAAGAGGAAAATTAATACAGTAGCCTATATGTATTTCTTTTATTTTTTATTCAGTATGAAGTTCATTCTCTGCTTTTTCAATAAGGAAATAATGAATTCACACACCAGATAAACAGAATCCAGGACGGTCAGGCAGGCTTTGACAATTTCCATTGCAATTTAATAATATATAGGGTTTGTAGAAAGATGGATGGAACCATAAAAAATCTCTTGTTCATTCGCACTGAAAGATGAATACCAACTGTGTCAGCCATGCAGCACATGAAATACTTTCCATTATTTTGATAAACACCAAAAATCCACCATAAATTGACTGAATGTGAGGCTCATGTTGACTGGTGAGAGTGGGGTTCTAAGTTACACAGCCATGGTGTGAAATCTTATATAAAATATTACCTTTTTCATGAAAAGATGTAGCCTGGTTCTAAGGAAGGCAAAAATTGTGGAAAATAAACCGGTGCAGAAATAACGTGATTCTAATAATGCTTCATGAAATCGAGAGTGCAGTGTTTGTGGGGAAAAAATCACAGACACAGCACAGCACACATACACATATGACAAACAAAAAATAAGTCAGTTTCTCACTGTGCTTACTTTATGTGCATCTTAAAATCTGCCAAAGTACTCTATGCATCTGTTGAACATCCTGAGACTTAAAGCTGCATTAATGTTTTGTTTCTTGTATTTTTTTTCTGTTTTTTTTTTTTTTTTTTGCTACTTGGGGGCAGTGAAAACCAGCTGTAAACTAAACTCTGACTTTTATTATATATATTTTCCCCTTTTATGTTGTTCTGGCAAACGTGTTAGCAAACAATTGCATATTTACACATCTAGCAGTTTGGAGTCATGTTCCTGGCCACCTGATGAATGTAAGTCCAATATTTACTCTTCTTTTATCTCTATTTTTTGGTCTCCACCAACTCCTGAGGGAAACATCTGGCACCATAACCACTAAATGTTGTTAAACCCTGTTTAACAAGCAAAATCACTAACTTTGCCGTTTGTTGTCTGGCATGTAGCGTACAGTGGGTTTTAAGAGGTTTTTTTTGCTGCCTGCTGTGGCTAAAAACGACGCTGATGAGGGCGATGTGATAAACCAAAACACAAAAGTTGCAGGTCCTAAAACCAATGAGTGAGGGGACACTAAAACGTTCCAAAGAGCTGAAGGAAACTGCATAGTCGGGTGATCATACTCTGTGGTTTCATCACTACAAGTGACCCCTTTCACATACATGTAGCCTAATAATTTGATCTATTTAATATAAAAATATTGATTATAGCAGCTTTAAAAAGGGTATATAAATATTCAACTAAAATACGAACGTAGGATTGGTTCTCACCAGCCTCTTGTTGCTATTGTTTTCCCATCTTCCGTGGCCTATTATTTGTTCAGTGGTGGCGTGCTCAGGGTTGGTTCAGGGTAATGAATAGCATGCTAGTGTGCAATCGACCACCAGGGATGTGTCTTTGCTGGAGGGGGAACCCTGCTGCTCACCCCCAATTAGAGCCACCCAGTTGCTCCAGCCACCTGCTGGTCCACAGAGAAACCTCATGATTGCAGCAGCTTGCCGCTAATCCAGTCTACTGAAGAGAGGACAGGAAGACAGACAGCACGTCCTGAAGCTAGGACGGCGAAGCCTGATGTAGCAGACAAGAATGGTGATGTTCTCTCTCCATCTCCTTGGTTAACAAGTTGCTATACTTGGACTATAAGTTCACATAAGAAGCATTAAGACACCTAACACATCCTGTCTGAGAAGCTTTTGCTCACACAGTGAGACAATGTATGTGATGCATTTCACTGTTTCTTTCCTCACAATAAAGAAACTTTAAAGATAGCTGTTTCCCATCTATATATTGATCTGTTGCTATGCTACTACATTGTGCTGCTTTTCTCAGAGCTGAGAAATCTTCGCATTCATTGTTTGCAGGGCCTGAATACATGACTAATGGGATCTCTGAGCACTCAAGAGCTGGACACCATTCACAACCAGGAAGCATTAGTAATGTTCTTTACATTAGAGGAGGCTTTTTCAGGAAAGAGACATGATGCACAAAACATGTTTGGTTTGACCTATTTCTTTCTGAAGGGTTATAGGGTTTGAATCAGATTATTACATAGATGATATAGATATAATAATAAGATAATGGAGCACAAACTGGGGCCTTAAGTGTGTGAAAAATACCATATCACTCAAAATACATTTACCTTTAAGGTTCTAATGGGTTTCTGAATGCAAATACTTGCATACTTGACCATCATGTTAAAGATTTTACTGTTTTATTTTTGACAGTTTTAGAAAGTAAGACAACTCCACAACACTAACACCAATTTAAAGTACTTCGACATTTTGGGGAAACACACTACTCGCTTTCTTTCCAAGAGTTGGATGAAAAGATTGATACGACTCTCGTGTTTGTACGTTGAGTATAGAGCTAGAGCTAGCTTAGCTTATCTTAGCTCAGCAAAGATTGGAAGCAGGGAGAAACAGCTAGCCTGGCTCTGTCCAAACCACTGTTAGCAAAAACAAGACCTCGCAAGACAAGAGACTCTTGTGTGTATTTGCAGCACATGTGTTGTCAAATTGGCAAAGATGTTTTCTTAATTTGCTTGTGTTTTGTCTATTTTCAGCCACCGTAGTTTCCCCTGCTTCAAGTTTTTATGCTATGCTTAGCTAACCACCTCACGGTTCTAGCTCTATAGCCAGCATGCAAGCAAGAAAGTGAATAAACACATTTCCCAAAATGCCAAAATATTCCTTTGAACTCAGAATAAAAACTTCATTTTTTATGTTGTGCTCCATGCATGTTGTGCTGCCTGTCTCTGAAACTTGGGCAGATGGCTCTTTCTTAAACCAGTTTACACACACAGATGGAGTGCACAAACACTGTACATGGTCAAGGGTAAAGAGGTCCATACTCTGCAACATTTCATCAATTTAGGTTGTCACTCTTTGGTATGTTCATGACCGACAACTGCTCCCTCATTTCAGGCTGGGGACCACATGTCCTTGGATCCTTCACCTTTTAAATCACCACCAATCCTTTCCACATCAACCTTGTTGTGCATATTTGTAATTCACATCATTATTAATATATGACCTACTTTTCCTTCAGAACAACAGCTTCTGTGCCCTTGGTGTTGTAAGGGGCCCCAGTGTGAATACAACGGTACCTAAATGTAGAAAGGGAATTTATTTTAATTTAATCTAAATCTGAACACAAAATGTCAGCACATATGTTTATTTTGGCTTTGTGGAAAAAATTGGTAAAATGTTTTTTACTACTGCATAATGTGAGCATATATTTAATTATAAATATATGCTCACATTATGCAGTAGTCTGATGTCAATAAACATTGACTTCAATGAGAATTAAACAATGTAACACCAGATGTCCTAAAGTATCAACGGGGCTCATCTGAAGGACTGCATCCACAACCAGCACAAACACTATTAACTGACATAAGGCACAGTGAGTGATGACATACAAGAGGTAGATTTATGTTTGAACTGTGGAAATGAATGAGCTGGTGTGGAGTTGCGTGATGATGTGAGCATTGCAGAATGATCAGAGCAATAATTAAACTGACCCACATGCAGGATTCATGTAATGGAAGACATGAATCACCAAGCAAACAAGTGATAAAAGCTGTGTGCTTAAATGGGATTAGAGGACGATGCGTGTGAAGTGAATAATTCAGATGACCTACAGCTGTAAGCAGTGAAGGTAAGTCCTGAGAGAGGTAATGACACATATATTATATATTATTATACATTATATATTTTTTATTTCATTTTATTTCAGCCTGTGGATGATGGTGCCATGCTGTATGATGCATTTTTCTTTGCACATCTCTTTGGTAGAAAGTAGTTCCAGTTGAAAGCGTTGAGGGTGAAGCCTGTGGATTATTCAGAGAGGAAAGTGCTTTTGAGTGTTTCAAATTTTCAATGCTTTCAGCGTCTATTGTATTGGGGTGGCAGCAAAAATCTCTGACCTTGGCACATTAAGCCAATGATATTGATGATCTGTCCTTTTAATTTACACACAGGTACAGGTATGCCTAATTAACAATATATTAAAGACAAAAGAAAGACCATTAATATTGACAATGGAATAAATGTGTAACTTTGGAAATTGTAGTGGCAAAAGATACTTTTGCAGCAATTGATCCCTGAGAAACCAGGTCAGACATATTGTAACAACCATTTGAAAATAGCAATTTGGGGACAGAATCAACCAAACCCTAAATAATCGGAAAACTTCTGGGTCTATACAAGACACACAAAAATGTCAAAAGATCATTACTTCCATTTGCCTCTGCAGACCATGTCACTTTGGTTCGATGGAGGTCCTGGCAGTGGCTGGGTAGTCAGCTTGGGGCTCAATCAATGCAAATATCAGACAGGCGTTGCACACAATGGTTAGGTCCCAGGCAGCAATCTTTTGCGATGAGAAATATGGTTGACTCCTTTAGGGTGCATTTGACCAATGGGACTGTCACTCCTCTGTTAACTAAATGTATCATTATCTAAAAGGCAGAAGCTAGCTTTAGCTATATTCTTTAGGAACAGTTGTTGCACTCATATAGTTCATTGTAAAACACAGCTAATGATTAATTTGGAAAGTTAGAACTTAGACCCGTAAAATGATACCAAACATGACATTGGTAAACCTAATGATCACAACCTTACAGCCACTGATATCAATAAAACAACTAATGATTAGCAGAGGGTTATCTTGTCACTAATATGTTGACTTCATATACTTAAACATTAAACATTTTCTGAATTAAACCTTGATCACATTCACACATCAGCATAAAAATAGACAATTTATGGTAGAAAGAATAAAATTATTTACAGTTTAGTTAAACTGCTCAAAATATGCTCTGTGCTTTGTCTCGTAGTGAAGCTTCATATTGCTGCTTTTAACAATCGCCACGTTCTCTGAACATATGAGACATGAGACGGTGTAGTCCCTCATTCGTCCAGGAATGTTCCATCGTAGAAAAGGTTTCAATCGTAGTCATCTGGACACTGTTTTCAGAATCAAGACGTTTCCGGAAGTCATTCTCAATTGTGAAAAGTGGTCTGAGAACTCAGAAATTTAAGCTACTGTGTGTTACTTAAGCCCTGCCCTCAGGAAGGAGTCTTCCTGAGTTTCTGGAAACAATAGGCCTGATTACTGATTGCTGGGCCATCATGGAAACAAAAGAAGGTCAGTTTCAGGTGAAACTAGGCAGGGTAAACAGCAGAAACTCAGGAAGACTCCTTCCTGAGGGCAGGTCTTAAGTATCACAGAGTAGCTTAATTTTCTGAGTTCTCAGACCATTTTTCAAAATTGAGAATGACTTCCGGATGGGAGCCGAAACGTCTTGATTCTGAAAACACTGTCCAGATGAATATGAGCCATACTAGTATTGAATTACCTGTGGGAAGATTGAACATGTAACAGTCTGTCCATTCTTGATTAAAAGCTCTGTTTTCGCTGTCTACTTTTCTCTTTTTAGAGCACGCCATGTGAAACTATTTGTCCGTCTCGTCCCTGTCCCTGTGTATGTGTATCTCACTCACTGACTCGAGTCGCAATGCTCATGCAATCGGTCTGTGAGTTTCCTGGGCCGCTAAACCAGTGCTGAAAAGGCTAGAAAAGTGGCACTGGTTAAAATAGAAATGCTCTGTCACATTTTAATAATTCTCAATAATTTATTGATGTTCTCTACAGCATGACAGATTCCGGGTCAGAAATTATTTGTTTGTTTTTGTACCTGTCTTAAATCTCTTAAGCCATAAACTTTTTTTTGCTGATTAGAGACACTTGGTCTAAGAATTTTAACTGAATAGCGAGAGAGGTCAGAGGTCTGATCCTGGACAAGATGTGATCGGTCAATGGTGATTCCTTTCAGTGATCAAAGGACCTGATAATCTGCTGCAGGTCTGTTATCTTTATCAGGATTTCTGGGTGCTGTGAAAATGTGCTCTGCTCTCACACTCAGACCTGGTCCTACAGTAATATGTGCTGACCTGTGCTGTCTTCATTGTGGTCGACTGCATCAAGCTCACCATCTCATTCCCTACCCTCCTGTATCAACCTTTGTTTGACACAACAAGGAAGTTGTTGATCCCATTTATATATTATATATCCTTCACAGACTAGTTGATAACCCTGCATGTGTGTTGCCTTTATGGCTTTACTGCTTCTCCAGATACACAACTGCTTTGGTAACACCCAACATGAAGCCTTATAACAGTCATCATCATCATCATCATCATCATCATCATCATCATCATCATCATCATCATGATCATCACTATCTGGACACCATACAGGAATCACCTGACAACCTCACCTTGGAAAAAATAAATGTATGTTTGTATAAATACAACAAGCTGTTTTATGCAGTGGGAGAGATGTGGTGGGAATGCAATTGTTTTTTTTTTTACCCTGACTATAATTATTGTAAAAGAGAAACAGAGTATATGGATTACATGTCTACATTTCTTTCTGCAGGAGAGTTACAGTGGTGTAGTAGTAGTTTAAATCTGCTCTAATCAATATTTTTATATCAGCAATGTGTCATCTAAATTGGACTGCGATGGTTAAAATCCTTGCCAACTACCACTCGTCTTTTCCATGAGGAGTTTGCATGATGTTCCCCCCATCTTCATGTTGGTTTCCTCTGGGTGTTCTGATTGGCTCCCACCTAATTCTCAAAAACATGTATATTGAATTGGCTCTAATTTTCATGACAGATATGCATTTTTTGGTAACGTGAAATAATGTAACTATTTATAGTACTGAGAGTGTTAAATGATTATTTATTCTGTAATAGGTAATAAAATACACAAAAAAGAAAACAGATGTCCATAACAGTAGTAGAGTATTTAGCCAAAGTTGTAATTATACATTTTTGGGTAAATTTTCCAGGAGGGTGCCGACCAAGGCCCTACCATTAATAGATCTGCTGCCATTGTGTCCATCATTGCTGACAGTGAGGATGTAAACATGGTGCCATTCCATCCCCGTGATGTCAAGGTCATCCTTGAGAATCAGCTTGTCTTGCAGGGGCCTGAATGCTGGCCTGATGCACTCCTGTATTTGTATGGTTCGCTGTGTGTCCTCCAGACTGAGTACCCAAAAAGCATGAAGTATACTTTGTGCAAGTGGGTAGGACCTCAAATGTACATGGGGGATAACAAAGATATATACTGTGAATCATTACAAACTTTATGGTTTGTGTTATGGTGCATTATGAAAATAAAGTGAGAGGAGAGGGGGAAGAGGACATTTATATTGTAACCAAAAGAAGGAAGTGTGCAGGATGAGGAACCTTCACATTGTAGATGATGTACACATAGCAAAGGCATGACTAGTCAGGCGATAGCTATATAGTGACAGATTTGGTGTAATTAGATAAACTTATCAACTTATAAATTATGTTGATACATGAATTAATAGTTATCCTGGAAAAGGAACACCTGTATGTTAAGACCCAAAGTTGTGCAAGGTGGAACACAAAAGGTTACGCCAGTGCTTGTAAATATGTTGAGGGCATAGCATTCTGACGTTAACCACTTAATTTCCCAGGTATGGACGAAAGGTCAAAGGTCGAAGCCATCCTGTGAACATAATGGAGATCCTTGTAACAGCTTGTGTGGAGTGTGCCGGTGTTCTTCCAGCCCTCCGGTGCTTCTGCTTCCACAAGCCTGCCAGGAAAGGAGGATCTTTAAGACAGTCATAGAGTGCCGGAGGTAATAAGCAAAGAGTTCTCACTGAAGTAAAGCAAACATCATCCCCTGCCAGCATCTCCACAGCATATGAGTTTCAAAATGTGCCACAGAAGATGGAGATAAAAAATGTTGCCTCGCAGCAGAGGAGGGTAGCTAACTGAGAGCTTAGACCCTTTGAAATACACAGTGAATAGTTCCTCTGATGACCTTTATCATCTCAGAGAGACTGAAAACGTATTTTAAAACCTAAACAAAGGCCTGTGTTTATTATTGAGATTAATGGTGTATTTAAGGGTATCAGCTCCCTCAGACAGTAAAAAGGCTTATTAAAATCACAAAGCAAAATTGCTGGAAGAAATTTCCTTCATGAGTTCCTAATTACAATGTCAACACTCCCAAATGTCCCAAACCTGCGTTCTGTCTCTCTGTAGTCACATCTCTGCATGTCATCTGTACATGAGCTGCTTTGCTGATGAGAGTTCTGCTTTAACCTTGAACTACCTGGGAATCCTCCCCCACCGTGCTCCATTTATTTTCTCTCCCAGCACAAACACTCCTTTCAGATCAAGCAGCGCACCTAGCAGTGACCCCCTCTCTAAACGCTCCCCAGGGACATTAGACATGGTCGCCTGCTGGTGATTCAAGCTGGTTGATACAGGGAGTATTTAGAGAGATGAGTCAGCTGCCTGCATGTGCACTCCATCTTCCATTATCTTTTGTAAGTGTTATCCACCGGGGACCCCTGCTGCCTCCTCCTGCCTCCTCCTGCTTCACATCTTACAACTGCCTTTGAAACACAAGTCTTTTCAGGAAAGGGCCTATTTTGTTCTGTTTTGTGGTGACATTTTCATGTGTGTGCAACTCTCAGGGGAGTAGCAGCTTCAGCTCAGCGTATTGTGCCAAAAACTTTCTGATAGAGGTGGGTTTTCATATCACAGATGAGAACTAAAGACACTCTCCTTCTTTCTATGTGTGTGTGTGTCTCTCTCTGTAACAAAAAACTCCCCTCTTTCTCTCCCTGTCATTCTCCACCCTGACCATGTCTGTTTAGTCTCATTTCTCTCCATTTCCCTGCAAGCTGTGTGTCACTGTGGATGGCGTTACACACCCACACCCACACACACGCACACACACCATCTGACAACTTAAACAACGTCTGGTCACCATCTGTAAAAAGTCAGCCCAACGCTCTGAATGAAAACCATGAAGAACTGCACTAAAGTAAAGAATATTTGATTGATTTATTTGGTCATAATCTGCAATACCTTAGACATGAAGAGCAGCTAATTTCTTTGACAGTACAAAGAAAGCTAATTAAACAGATAATGGGTTTTATCAACGATACTTTCTTCTTCCAGCTGGGCTTTTTCTGTTTTTTTATAGACAAGGACATGGATGAGAGCGACTAGTCTCTCTACTGAAAACTGAATTGCTGTTTGGAAGCAGCTCAGTTGTCAATCAGCACTTGTGTAACCTGAATTAATGAGATTTACACCCTGTGCATTATAATACATAATGCTGTGATCTCAGTTAGTCTGGTAAATGCTTATGAAGCTGCACCGACACAAACACAAAAAATGCAGCTACACGTGTGTGTGTGTGTGTGTGTGTGTGTGTGTGTGTGTGTGTGTGTGTGTGTGTGTGTGAGTTTCGCTCATCTTGTGCTGTTCCCATGGTTTCTCTCTCTTGATTCAGAGAACTGTTGAGACTTGCCATGGACTTCTTTCATTTCTTCTTTTATGGGTGCCCTGATGTAGGTTTCACAATAAAAACAGAGGGACAAAATAAAACAAGTGCAGCTCAGTTGCATTTATTAAATGAATCAGAAAATGTGTATGTTTAGTGTTCAGAGCAGATTGTGTGCCTTTTTCACCATTTTCACCATATGTATATATATATATATATATATATATATATACATATATATATATATATATATATATATATATATAGAGAGAGAGAGAGAGAGAGAGAGAGAGTATATTGCACCTTATAGCAGCTGTGACAGTTCATCCACATACAGTATGTATTTCACCACAGATGTGACATCATCTATCTTTCATAAATGTGTTCCCAAGCCATCCGCTGCTCGCATGCTGACATTTCAGTCCGACAAAGCACAACACATTTTCATAATTTCAGCAAATGACTTAATTTCGTTCTGACTTCACTCAGCAAATGGTAGAAGTAATTTCAAAGATACACAAAAAGAGAAGGAACAAATACAGAGAAACATCTGTGAACATCAGAAGTAATTGTTTCTTGTTACTGTGAATCTTTGTTAACAAAATCATGAGCGAGAGAAAACATTATGTACTGAGAGTCCTTCTTCCCCTTGTTCGCTCTTATATGAAAACAGAAGTACCACTTGTTTCTCTGAGGACATGATTGAGCTCACTCTTGCATAAAACTTTATTCCTCAGAAGCATATTAATTGGGGTATTTGCATAACCGGAGAAATTTCGTTGCTAGTGATACAAGAATAGCTAAGAGATACCATTGTCAAATTTTTTTAATCAGTTTCCTTTGACAGTGAAGCATATTGTTCTGTTAACTTGATCAGTCCTGTGGCAGCGCCTGTGAATGCAAGCTCCAACTCGAGCATGCTGTTTGATTATTTGGCTGTTGCCCCAATCACGTGCAGTAATAATAAAAAGGAGGAAAATCAGTTCAGTACAGCTCATTGTTTTAATCTGTATTAATTAAAGAGTAAATTTTCGAAATAAATGATGCCTTCCGACTTCCCTGACAAGTGTTTCTGCTGGCACCCTGCTGTGCGTATTTGTCGACTGAGCCAAACATGACCAACTGAAGCCGCTTCTCTCAAACCAGGTGGGGAAACCATGATTTGTGGGTATAGGATGACTTTATACATGATATTTTATGTATTTATGTGGAATTCCTTGGTGACATCAGTATAGATGTATGCATGTATTATTTAAGCTGCAGCCTGCTTGGTGTAAAGTCAGCAGAAATCTGGCAGGTGGTCATGCTGAATCAACACAGCTTTACCTGCAACCATCATCATCCATGGTTGTGGACACTGGATATTTGGGGTTTCGCACAATCTTGGGGGAGTTTACATTCTACTTAAAAATCTAACAACATTTTGTAAGGCCGATTCCAGTATTTTTAGACTCAGTAAATTAAAATGTGTCTACTTTTAGACCAAATTCAGTATTCCTCCACCAAAATTGAATTCCTGGTAGTTTGGAGGGAGCTCTGAAACAGCTTTCAGACCTTCATGTTGGGAAATAAAACAGTCACACATTATTTTACAGGTCCATAATTTCCTAAATATTTTGTAGGATGTTTCCTGTAAAGAAATACAGTATGTAATCTGGTATCAAGTATAAGTAAAATGTAAGTAAAAGATATAAGTAAAAGTTCTGAGATAGTTTATTTGTGTTGATTTCCAGTGGCAATTTAAACACACGACAACTGCTCCATTTCAATAAAACTGCAGGAAATGCAATTGAATAGCTAATTAAATGAATACTGTACATCAAATCCAAATAACAAAAGATGTATAGATAATTGGGGGGATTGACTGATGACCTCAGTATCTCTGAAATTCTGGCTACGGCCCTGCTATCATCCAATCTCTGAACTGCACACACAGAGATTAAATTGGGATCAATTTTTTTATATGACAATGGAAACACTTTATTTTGGGTGTCCCATAGTTTCCTATAATTTCTTAGAAAATAACTGATATT
This sequence comes from Siniperca chuatsi, assembly GCF_020085105.1. Lineage (NCBI taxonomy): Eukaryota > Metazoa > Chordata > Actinopteri > Centrarchiformes > Sinipercidae > Siniperca > Siniperca chuatsi. Next base: position 19,153,923 of record NC_058045.1, on the reverse strand, counting down.
TAACTGTAAATTCACAGTTGCCTGTAAAAAACTCTGTAATTTGGTTCTAATTATAGGAACAATAGAGACAGTTTTCGATCAGTACACTTCTAATTGATGAATTTTAATTAATTGCTGGCATAACCAGAGAGTCTTTCAGTCATTGCACAGCACGTCAGCTGAACATGAAAAATTACAACATTTTTCTACAGGAAAGCATACAATTCAGCATATATGGAGAATAAAGATTCAAATGAAGCAACAATGAATGAATGTTTATATTTACTTGGATTTAAATGGAGCATTTATTTTCTGCTTATAACTTCAACGTAATTAACTCTAATAACTGTCTCACAGCGTTGCCTCTATTTTCCCTGTAATTAGTACCAAATGACATAGATCTTCATCGTAAACATCCTATGAAATTGTTAGGAAATCCTGTAAAATAAAGCATTACTTCCCAACACATCAGAATCAGAATCAGAATCAAAAATACTTTATTGATCCCCGTAGGGAAACTCTTTGTTACAGTAGCTCGTCTTTACGTCAGTGCACACAGGAGAAAGTACTATAAAACGATATGATATACTATAAACACTATAAAACAGGTCAGAAAATAAATTAAGTATCAGGTCGGTATAAGTATAAGATAAACGAGTGTCGAGTACCAAGTGGGTTTACTGGTTGATGATGAAGTACAGTATAAAATACAGTGTAACTAAATATGTAATAAGAAATAGTAATAAGCGGAGGTGCATGTACTGTCGAGAGTCATAGAGGTATATAGTATCAGTAACAATAAATAAGAAAAATTAACATGGGAAAACTAATATTGCACGGGAGTGGTACACAGAATATTGCACAATTATTAGTAATTATGGCGGAGATGTAATACTCAATGTCCAGTTTAGTGACCTAGGGTCAAACAGGCTAACCCTTAGAGGGAGGAGTTAAAGAGTTTGATGGCCACAGGCAGGAATGACTTCCTGTGGCGCTCTGTGGTGCTTTTTGGTGGGATGAGTCTTCCGCTGAAGGTGCTCCTTTGCATGACCAGCACGTCATGGAGTGGGTGGAAGACACTGTCCAAGATGGCATGTAGTTTGGCCAGCATCCTCCTCTCTGACACCACTGCCAGAGAGTCCAGCTCCATCCCCTCAATGTCACTGGCCTTACGGATCAGTTTGTTGAGTCTGTTGGCATCCGCTACCTTCAACCTGCTGCCCCAGCATGCAACAGCATACAGGATAGCACTGGCCACCACAGACTCATAGAACATCTTCAGCATTGTCTGGCAGATGTTGAAGGACCTCAGCCTCTTCAGAAAACAGAGGCGGCTCTGGCCCTTCCTGTAAACAGCTTGAGTGTTCTTGGTCCAGTCCAGTTTGTTATCTAAGTGTACTCCCGGGTACTTGTAGTCCTCCACAATGTCCACACTGACCCCCTGGATGGAAACCGGGGTCACTGGTGCCCTGGCCCTCCGTAGATCTACAACCAGCTCCTTTGACTTTGTCGCATTGAGCTGCAGATGGTTCTGCTCACACCATGAGACAACGTTCCCCACCACAGCCCTGTACTCAGACTCCTCACCACCACTGATACATCCCACCACAGCAGAGTCATCAGAAAACTTCTGAAGGTGGCAGGACTCTGTGTGGTAGCTGAAGTCTGTGGTGTAGATGGTGAAGAGGAAGGGAGAGAGGACAGTCCCCAGTGTTGCTGACCACGCTATCTGATACACAGTGCTGCAGACGCACGTGCTGTGGTCTGCCAGTCAGGTAGTCCACAATCAAGGACACAAGGGGGGCATCCACCTGCATTGCTGCCAGCTTCTCTCCCAGCAGGGCAGGCCGGACGGTGTTGAAAGCACTGGAGAAGTCAAAAAACATGATCCTCACCGTGCTTGCCGGCCTGTCCAGGTGGGTGTGGATGCGGTTAAGCAGGTAGATGATGGCGTCCTCAACTCCCAGCCGGGGCTGGTAGGCAAACTGAAGGGGGTCCAGGAGGGGTCTGACCATGGGCCGCAGCTGTTCCAGCACTAGTCTCTCCAGGGTCTTCATTATGTGGGCGGTCAGTGCTACCGGTCTGTAGTCCTTGGAGCCACTGGGGCGTGGCGTCTTCGGCACAGGAACGAGGCAAGATGTCTTCCACAGAATGGGGACCCTTTGAAGACTCAGGCTCAGATTGAAGACATGTTGAAGGACTCCACATAGCTGGGGGGCACAGGCTTTTAGCACCCCGGGGCTAACGCCATCGGGGCCTGCAGCCTTGTTTGTGTGGAGCTTCATCAGCTGTCCTCTCACCTGGTCAGCAGTCAGGCACACAGCAGAAGTTACAGGTGGGGGAGGGGGGGGAGTCGTCGGTCTGGAGAGGGCCGTTAGCCTGATGGGTAGGGGGGAGCAGAGTACTTAGAGGAGCTTGAGGGCCAACAGCAGCTGAGTTAGAGGGGGGATGAGCAGGAGACAGTGTGTCGAATCTGTTAAAGAACAGATTAAGTTCGTTGGCCCTGTCCAAGCTGCCTTCAACTCCTCTGCTGCCAGTTGGTCTGAAGCCAGTGATGGTCTTCATGCCGCTCCAGACCTCCCTCATGTTGTTCTGCTGGATTTTCCGCTCCATCTTCCTCCTGTACTTCTCCTTGGCTTCCCTGATTTTCACCTTCAGGTCAGCCTGGATAGCCCTCACCTCCTCCCTATTACCATCAGTAAAGGCCCTCTTCTTGGCATTCAGAATGTCCTTGATGTCCTTTGTTACCCACGGTTTGTTATTTGGGTAACAATGGACCATCTTGGTTGGGACATTGCAGTCCACACAGAAGTTAATGTAGCTAGTGATGCACTCAGTGAGCCCGTCAATGTCCTCTCCATGAGGCTCACAGAGTGCATCCCAGTTTGTCACCTTAAAACATTCCTGCAGTGTCTCATAGGCTTCCCCTTCACCATCTCCTCACTGTCCTTGTGGTCGCAGGCTGCCTTTTAACTTGTTTCCGAAAATGTTGGGTTGTTCCTTTAGAGTCTGAAAGTCATCACACTGTGAGTTTACCTTTGAAGATGAGGTCAAGTGTTAGAAAATGTAAGTAATTGTTTTCAGTGAACTGTTGGTCTCCTGTCCCTCACTGACGCTATAGTGTGGAAAGATAAAGCTGAACACAGGCTTCCTGTCATATGAACAGTGATGGATCCTGAGCTCATATACATATTCTTCAATATGTTGTAAATATAGTTTGGAAAGCATCCATGCTAGGTAGTCTAACTTAAGAGAAAGCCAGCCAGAGAGTATGTTTATTCAATCCAAATTTAGAGGTCTTGGCTGCTCTGTTTTGAAATGTAGCCTGGAACACAAGATGCTATTAAATTTTTAACATTGATCTAAAGTAACTAAGTACATTTGCTCGAGTACTGTATTCACATACATATTTAATGGCCTTGTACTTTACTTGAACATGTCCATTTCATGTCACTTTATTCTTCTACTCCACTATATTTCAGAGGAAAATATTGTACTCTTTACTTCACTACATTTATCTTACAGTTATTAGTTATTTACAAATTAAGATTTTACACACAAAAGTGTGTAAGATTTGACGCAATGGTACAGATTAAACTACTCAACAGTATATAAAATAGTTCAAATGAGCTCCACAACAACCGACTACAAGAATAAAATGCTACTTACACATTAATGCATCAGTAATATATAACATTATGCCACTCACTGGGTGCAATTTGATGAGTACTTCAACTTTTGATACTTAAGTACATTTTGCTGCCAATAATTAAGTAACATTTTCACTTGCAACTTATTACTACTTTTACTTAAGTAAATGATCTGAATACTTAATCCACCACTGATTTTTAAAGACTATTTTGGCCTTATTATTGCCAGGGTTTTAGCCAAACTATATCAGTATGACTTGATACTGTTCTGTTCCTCTAAGTGCACATAGACTCTTGTCTCTGTGTTCTTAAAGATGAAGATGATGCAGATGCAAACTCACAAAGGTCTTCACGGAGCAATGGTTTTACTCCACCCTCTGAAATGCCTGGAGGGTTTGTTCAGCTGGACTCTGGCCAGACATCATACTGTTGCGAGAGTCTGACAGAGTGTGACCAAAAACAATCCTGCAGAATACAAGCTGAGAGAGAATATCACATTATGAATCTGAGAAGTGCCAAGCGAGTACGATAAGATATTATATTAAATTATATTATCACATCTTCAAAGATGTCTTTTAAGATCATGACTTTGTTCCACTCATCTCACACTCACACGACACACACAATGATCTTGTCTGAATACAACATCAGAGAACGATTCTTTAGTCTTTAAAAAATAACCACATTGATCAGCAGGGGGAGCTACAGCATTTGTTTACTTACTAGTTGGTCCACTTTGACTATTTAAGTGCCTGCATCATATTGAATTATGAGCCATCAAGTGAAACATAATGTTTGCATTTCTGTAGACTTCTAGTATAAATGTGGCCACTGCATCACATCATCATATATTGTGATTTTATGAATTAAAGGTCATCTTCTATATATTTTATTGCATTCCTTGTGGTTTTTTAATGCTGTTGTTTATTTTATATCTCAGTTTCCAAATTTCTTTATATAAAGGACCATCCAAACTTCCTTTAAGGACTCCTGCAGGTTCCCTTGCAATTTTTTGAGATGTACTGCACTATATTACATCAATATCTTCTATAAGGGAAAAAAAGGGAAAAAAGGCTCTATGAGGTTAAAGGCATTAGGTGCTTTGTCTCTGTAGCTTGCATTCCTGTAAACTCCTGGGATGTGGGAGAGGGGGAAACATAGAAAATTCACGAGTAAAGGGGGGGTTGACTCAACTGATATCACTGATGAAAGGTTTGGTGATTTTGGGTAAAGTTGCTTTTACCAAGAGTTCACCAAGTAGGAGTGGCATCTTTATTTCCTGAAGAACACCAGGAATGTGCCTGGTCAGAGATCATCAAGAGAGAGGAGCAGAGGAAGGGGAAGGTGATTTGGTGCTGGTAGTTGTTGCTGGGCAGGGAAAATACTGAGGAGGAATGTAGCTGAATATTTTTAAAAGTGACAAACCTAAGAGGGAAGAAAAAGCCTACTAATACACACTTACCTTGCCTAACATGTTCAGAATGGTGAAAATAAAAGGCTTGAAGGCTTGATTTTGATATTAAATGAGGTCAGCTGTGACTCTACCAGTTTGTTTTTGTTTTACCAGTTTTGTTTGAGAGGCAAGGCAAGTTTATTTATACAGCACCATTCAGACACAAGGCAATTTAAAGTGCTTTACAGGGGCATAGAAACACATTAAACATAGGACGTTAAGAAAACATTCAAATTAATGAATTAAAAACAAAATCAAGCAAATAAATAGTTACAGATTAAAAAGAAGTTATGTATCTAATTTATTGGAAAGCTGCAGTAAACAATAATGTTTTAAGCCCTGGTTTAAACAAGCTGACAGTTCTAGCAGAGCTCAGGTATTCAGGAAGCTTGTTCCACAGGTGGGGAGCATAGAAACTAAAGGAAATGACCTGAGGGGGCTGGATGCTTTGTAATGACAAGTAAGTCAGAAATGCATTTAGACCATTTAGTGCTTTATAGACAAGTAATAGGATTTTAAAATCCATCCTTTGACACACATAAAGCCAGTGCAGTGAATAAAGGACCCGTGTAATGTGCACTTTCTCTGTGTTAGTGAGGACTCTGGGAGCAGCATTCTGGATGAGCTGCAGCTGTCTGATTGATTTTCTACTAAGATCTGTGAAGACATGTTACAATAGTCTAGCCTGCTGAAAATAAACGCATGAACAAGTTTTTCTGTATCTTGTTTAGACAGAAATCCTTTAATTCTTGCTATGTTTTTAAGGTGCTGATTTTGTAATCGTCTTGATGTGGCTGTTGAAATTTAGGTCAGAGATCATAACTACACCAAGATTTCTGGCTTGATTTGTAGATTTTAGTGTCATGGATTTGAGATTAGCACAAACTTTTAATCTCTCTTCTTTGGGGCAAAAAACAATTATTTCAGTTTTTTCTGTGTTCAGTTGTAGAAAAGAGAGAAAGGGATGATGTGTGGAAATGCTGTGACACAGAGAGCCATGTGGAGCATCATCTGTCAGGATTTAACCTCAGCCCTTTAATAAAAAACAATTTTAATCATGTTACAGTCTGTAGCATCTGCTGGGAGGGATGTATAAAGCATACTTACATAATCATGACTAATACAATCAAAGAGAAACCAAACATTCTGATATGACAAAGCAGTGGCTAGTTTGTATTAGTCAGCCACAAAATGATGACAACAAAAAGAAAAAACTATTAACATTTTCTTAAAATGATCACATTGCACTCTGTATGACTGAATAAGAAAAAAAAAGTTTTAAGAACAATGTTGCCAAAGCATCAAAATAGATAATTTGTCCAATATTTGGACAGCACACAATAACAGTAATATGAACATTAGCACAACATTTAAATTGATATATAGTATAGTATATCCTATGCATGTATTTGTGTGTGTGTGTGTGTGTTGTGTGTGTGTGTGTGTGTGTGTGTGTGTGCTAATGAATGGTTTATGTTTAGGGAAGGATAAAGGGGTACAGTAGTACACTTCCATGTCCTCAAATCTCTGAAACTAGTAATCTTCCTGTCTTAGCAGCCCGGAACTTTAAATTGCTTTTGAAGCGTTAAATTTCAGGCCTGTGCAACAAGAAAATCATATGTGACACTATAAAAAGATGCCTGAATCACAACCTGGTTAATGGAGGACACAGGTCTGTGTATATCTGATCTCAGACTGTGAACACATTGCTGCACTCTTGCCATACTGACTCATAGACCAGGGGCTCAAGGCTGCAATTCTCATATGAAATCAAGTCACTACACTCGCTGGCCCTGATAGACAGCCACCATCTATAAAAACAATCCCCAAACAGATCTGTGGGTGTGCTGGTCCCAGCCACAGGGGTCAGCTCGGGGGTTATTTCAATGACAGGAAGAAAACTATCCATTAGACTCCTCCACCTCCTCCATCAAAAAGCAATATCTTTACACAAGATGAGAACACAAGGGGTGCTGTAATTACAGCCTCAGGCTCCAGTCCCTACACTACCAAGGGTTAAACAGAATCTAGCATATGACTGTGACTCTGTGAACCATCAGCTCACACACACACTGTCATTTTCACATTTTATAACCTACAATAGACTCTTAATTTCATGATTTATGTTCCATGTTATATTTTTTGTCTTTGCATGTCCAAGTCCCAGGTTGAACTGAATCTGTGTCTTGTTTTAGTTTTATTCTTTTTTATTTTGTGAATATTTGGACAAAAATGTTTGTTGCTGACAGAATTAGATCAAACCAATATTATTACACTGTTTTGAAGTAGGGAGGGGGCTGTTTCTTTTTTCATAATCTTCTTTTCATGAAAATCTAAAATGTACGTTAATGTTGCTATATTATGCCTATCCTAATTTATTCTAATCTCTATATTGCAAATACAGTAGGACCTCTCATAATATCAGAAAATAGTCACTCGATCAAAATTCAACACATAGCCTACTGTGTAGGAACCTTTTCAGCGGAACGCAGATTGTGTGTCCCGTTTTCAGGAGGTCCGCCACTATTTTGCGTTCGTGTAGAAAACAAAACTAGATCGTCTCAGCTGGAGCTGTATGGAGATTTAACACGTGTTATCCTTTATCTGTCACCATTGTGATGTTTAGATGTGTTGCACTTTACTAACTTCATCACATGTTTGTTAGCTGCAGCGAGAAACATTAAAAGCCGTTCCAAAACAGCAGCTATGTGGCTAACAAGCTAAGCTAAGCAGCTACAGTTTTCAAATAACTTTATAACCATGTTGGGACGTTTAACGCCCTCAAAATGTTCTCGTTATGTTAAAATATTTTTAGATTTTTTAGTATTTAAACAGGCAAACAGACATAGATGTTTTTCAGTCAGCTGTCAATCAGATGAATATGTCCGGAAATTTATTTCAGAGAACACAGAGATAGTTGGAGAGCAGAGCCTGACTCCAGAGGTCAAACTGAGACTGTTCACCCCAAACTGCAGATTTTGGCGAGAAAAGCCAGAGCTCTGGCCTTTTGGTGACCCATACTGGGCCATATACTGGCCAGGAGGACAGGCAGTCTCAAGGTAAGACGTTAGCCTCACAATAAACAACTGACACTGTGTGTGTGAGTTAGTGCTTTTAATGAAGTCTGATGTAGTGCCACGTCTCTGCAGATATATCTTGGATAACCCTGGAGTGTGTCGGGGTAAGTCAGTTCTGGATCTGGGGAGCGGCTGTGGAGCCTCAGCCATCGCTGCAAAACTGTGTGGAGCTGCTCATGTAGTTGCTAATGACATTGACACAGGTATGCGTCTTTTATTTTGACTCTTCATCTACTGTGTTATTTTTTTCTAGACAGAGAGTCATGTGGAGCATCATCTGTCAGGATTTAACCTCAGCCCTTTAATGCAAAGCAATTTAAATCATGTGTTACAGTCTGCCCAGCATCTGTTGGGAGGGATGTATAAAGCATGACATTTATAATCATGACTAACATAATCAAAGAGAAACCAAACATTCTGATATATGACAAAGCAGTGGCTAGTTTGGGGCTAGTCAGCCACAAAATGATGATAAGAAAAGAAAAAACTAGTAATATTTTCTTGAAATGATCATACAGTAACTTCAGTATGATTGAATAAGAAAAAAAAGTTTCAAGAACAATGTCACTTAAAGTATCAAAATAGATAATTTGTTCAATGTTTGGACAGCAATAAACAATAACAGTAATATGAACATTAGCTTTAACATTTAAATTGATATATAGTATAGTATCCTATGCATAGCCATTTGTGTGTGTGTGTGTGTGTGTGTGTGTGTGTGTGTGTGTGTGTGTGTGTGTGTGCTAATGAATGGTTTATGTTTAGGGAAGGATAAAGGGGGTACAGGAAAGTACACTTCCATGTCCTCAAATCTCTGAAACTAGTAATCTCCCTGTCTTAGCAGCCCGGAACTTTAAATTGCTTTTGAAGCGTTAGCAAATTTCCAGGCCTGTGCAACAAAAGAAAATCATATGTGACACTATAAAAGATGCCTGAATCACAACCTGGTTAATGGAGGACACAGGTCTGTATATCTGATCTCAGATCAGAACACATTGCTGCACTCTTGCCATACTGGACTCATAGACCAGGGCTCAAGGCTGCAATTCTCATATGAAATCAAGTCACTACACTGCTGGCCCTCATAGACAGCCACCATCTATAAAAACAATCCCCAAACAGATCTGTGGGTGTGCTGGTCCCAGCCACAGGGTCAGCTCGGGTTGTTGTTATCAATGACAGGAAGAAACTAGTCCATTAGACTCCTCCACCTCCTCCATCAAAAAGCAATATCTTTACACAAGATGAGAGAACACAAGGGGTGCTGTAATTATAGCCTCAGGCTCCAGTCCTTACACTACCAAGGGTTAAACAGAATCTAGCATATGACTGTGACTCTGTGAACCATCAGCTCACACACACACTGTCATTTTCACATTTTATAACCTACAATAGACTCTTAATTTCATGATTTATGTTCCATGTTATATTTTTGTCTTTGCATGTCCAAGTCCCAGGTTGAACTGAATCTGTGTCTTGTTTTAGTTTTATTCTTTTTTTATTTTGTGAATATTTGGACAAAAATGTTTGTTGCTGACAGAATTAGATCAAACCAATATTTATACACTGTTTTGAAGTAGGGGAGGGGGCTGTTTCTTTTTCATAATCTTCTTTTCATGAAAATCTAAAATGTACGTTAATGTTACATATTATGCCTATCTGATTTATTCTAACTCTATATTGCGCAAAATACAGGTAGGACCTCTCATAATATCAGAAAATAGTCACTCGATCAAAATTAAACACATAGCCTACTGTGTAGGAACCTTTCAGCGGAACGCAGATTGTGTGTCCTGTTTTCAGTAGAGGTCCGCCACTATTTTGCGTTCGTGTAGAAAACAAAACTAGATCGTCTCAGCTGGAGCTGTATGGAGATTTAACACGTGTTATCCTTTTATCTGTCACCATTGTGATGTTTTAGGATGTGTTGCACTTCTTACTAACTTCATCACATGTTTGTTAGCTGCAGCGAGAAACATTGCAAAGCCGTTCCAAAACAGCAGCTATGTGGCTAACAAGCTGGAGCTACAGCTACAGTTTTCAAATAACTTTATAACCATGTTGGGACGTTTAATCGCCCTCAAAATATTTCTCGTTATGTTAAAATATTTTTAGATTTTTTAGTATTTAAACAGGCAAACAGACATAGATGCTTTTCAGTCAGCTGTCAATCAGATATGAATATGTCCTGAAATTTATTTCAGAGAACACAGAGATAGTTGAGAGCAGAGCCTGACTCCAGAGGGTCAAACTGAGACTGTTCACCCTAAAACTGCAGATTTTGGCGAGAAAAGCCAGAGCTCTGGCCTTTGGTGACCCATACTGGGCCATATACTGGCCAGGAGGGACAGGCAGTCTCCAAGGTAAGACGTTAGCCTCACAATAAAACAACTGACACTGTGTGTGTGTGAGTTAGTGTGCTTTAATGAAGTTCGATGTAGTGCCACATGTCCCTGCAGATATATCTTGGATAAACCCTAGAGTGTGTCAGGGTAAGCTGCCCTGGATCTTGGGGAGCGGCTGTGGAGCCTCAGCCATCGCTGCAAAACTGTGTGGAGCTGCCTCATGTAGTTGTTAATGACACGACACAGGTATGCGTGCCTTTATTTTGACTCCTTCATCTACTGTGTTATTTTTTTCTAGTATCATTTTGTAACTTGTTTTATTTTGTTTGACTCCAAGCATTTTAGTGTACAGACAAATCAATAAATACACACAGCCAGTAAATACAGTGACATGCACAAACCCATGGTCCGACTACACACTGTTATGGGGCCCTGTGGTAAAAATGTGCTGTCATTAATCTTTTAGTATTAGTAAGTATTTTACAGTTGCTTTGGCTCAGTTTTCACAACAGAATTTGAATGTGCAAAACGCTTAATTAGTCAAATTGAGTGTCTGTTATTGCACATTATTGTAAATTTTAAGTTTACATAATGTTATATGCTTTCCAGCATTATTGTATTACAGTAAGCCAAATGTATTTTAGATGATTACTGTAAACCTAGAAAACATTAATATAAATATCTAGTGTTTTAAGGTGATAGTAGGCTGATTTTGTAATTGTCTTACTGTGGTTATTGAAATTAGTCCACATTACACCAAGATTGAAGCTGGCCACTAACTTTTAATTGTTCTTCTTTGGCTCCTAAAACAATAATTTCAGTCATAATTTTGTTTTATTGAAGAAATGTTGGTACTTTTGGTACATCCAATAATTGATTTGTTCCAATGAACCTACTCCAGTGCTTGTATGGGACCATAGTCACCTGGTGATATTATTATATACATCTGTGTGTCTTCTGCATTATTATGGTAAGATATTGTGTTGTTTTGCATAATCTATGCTAGTGGGAGCATGTAGATATCTATTGTGAACAGAAGAGACATCTGAATGGAGCCTTGGGTTCCTGTCCTTCAAATGGGATTCAAACCCATTTAGCACTGTGCCAGAAAGTCCCATCCAGTTTTCCTCCAGACGGTTTAGTAATATGTGTGAAGTGAAAGTAGCTAATCAACTCCAGATGATGAAGAAGGTTTCAGGAGACTCTGGATGTCTTACAGACCAATGTTTAATAAGGCTTGGCCAAGGAGACAACAGTATCAGCAGTACAAGGTGAAACCCAGTGCAGTGCAAAAACCCAAAGTCTGAAGGTCTCTTCCTGATCCACAATGTTTATCTCTTGCCTAGCTCCCATAGAGTCTAATGTGTTCTTCCTACAAGGAACATGAATCTTTAGCCTAAATATAGTGTCCTCCGTCTCAGCTGGAGCTGTATGGAGATTTAACACGTGTTATCCTTTATCTGTCACCATTGTGATGTTTAGATGTGTTGCACTTTACTAACTTCATCACATGTTTGTTAGCTGCAGCGAGAAACATTAAAAGCCGTTCCAAAACAGCAGCTATGTGGCTAACAAGCTAAGCTAAGCAGCTACAGTTTTCAAATAACTTTATAACCATGTTGGGACGTTTAACGCCCTCAAAATGTTCTCGTTATGTTAAAATATTTTTAGATTTTTTAGTATTTAAACAGGCAAACAGACATAGATGTTTTTCAGTCAGCTGTCAATCAGATGAATATGTCCGGAAATTTATTTCAGAGAACACAGAGATAGTTGGAGAGCAGAGCCTGACTCCAGAGGTCAAACTGAGACTGTTCACCCCAAACTGCAGATTTTGGCAGAGAAAAGCCAGAGCTCTGGCCTTTTGGTGACCCATACTGGGCCATATACTGGCCAGGAGGACAGGCAGTCTCAAGGTAAGACGTTAGCCTCACAATAAACAACTGACACTGTGTGTGTGAGTTAGTGCTTTTAATGAAGTCTGATGTAGTGCCACGTCTCTGCAGATATATCTTGGATAACCCTGGAGTGTGTCGGGGTAAGTCAGTTCTGGATCTGGGGAGCGGCTGTGGAGCCTCAGCCATCGCTGCAAAACTGTGTGGAGCTGCTCATGTAGTTGCTAATGACATTGACACAGGTATGCGTCTTTTATTTTGACTCTTCATCTACTGTGTTATTTTTTTTCTAGTATCATTTTGTAACTTGTTTTATTTTGTTTGACTCCCAAGCATTTTAGTGTACAGACAAATCAATAAATACACACAGCCAGTAAATACAGTGACATGCACAAAACCCATGGCCCGACTACACTGTTATGGGGCCCTGTGGTAAAAATGTGCTGTCATTAATCTTTTAGTATTAGTAAGTATTTTACAGTTGCTTTGGCTCAGTTTTCACAACAGAATTTGAATGTGCAAAACGCTTAATTAGTCAAATTGAGTGTCTGTTATTGTACATTATTGTAAATTTTAAGTTTACATAATGTTATATGCTTTCCAGCATTATTGTATTACAGTAAGCCAAATGTATTTTAGATGATTACTGTAAACCTAGAAAACATTAATATAAATATCTAGTGTTTTAAGGTGATAGTAGGCTGATTTTGTAATTGTCTTACTGTGGCTATTGAAATTAGTCCATGACTACACCAAGATTGAAGCTGGCCACTAACTTTTAATTGTTCTTCTTTGGCTCCTAAAACAATAATTTCAGTCATAATTTTGTTTTATTGAAGAAAATGTTGGCAATTTTTGGTACATCCAATAATTGATTTGTTCAATGAACCTACTCAGTGCTTGTATGGGACCATAGTCACCTGGTGATATTATTATACACATCTGTGTGTCTTCTGCATTATTATGGTAAGATATTGTGTTGTTTTGCATAATCTGCGCTAGTGGGAGCATGTAGATGTTGAACAGAAGAGACATCTGAATGGAGCCTTGGGTTCCTGTCCTTCAAATGGGATTCAAACCCATTTAGCACTGTGCCAGAAAGTCCCATCCAGTTTTCCAGACGGTTTAGTAATATGTGTGAAGGAAAGTAGCTAATCAACTCAGATGATGAAGAAGGTTTCAGGAGACTCTGGATGTCTTACAGACCAATGTTTAATAAGGCTTGGCCAAGGAGACAACAGTATCAGCAGTACAAGGTGAAACCCAGTGCAGTGCCAAACCCAAGTCTGAAGGTCTCTTCCTGATCCACAATGTTTATCTCTTGCTAGCCCTATAGAGTCTAATGTGTTCTTCCTACAAGGTTATGAATCTTTAGCCTAAATATGTGTCCTCTTCCTATTGGACGATGAACCGCAAATCTAACCTACAGTCACATTGGAACTAACAGGTCAAATGTGGTGCATTCAACAGGGAAATAAGTCAGTATTTCCTGCTACGTTTGAGACAAGAGCTACTATCAGTCACGTTAGGGTTGCCTAGGTAACGGCCCCATCTGCCTGCCCAGCTGTCCTTCCTCCCAGACAGAAGAGACAGTGAAGTGAACTATGGCTAATGAACATAGAGGTCAGTGCCATTTCTAGGGTAGCAAGTGACCTCTACGTGACTGCTGTAGTGTCCTGCCTTTCACCTGTTACCCACATCTTTACACATGAGGTCTCTAAGGAAAATTTCAACCATTTAAAAATGGTAGGTTTGATATGGGCCTATACAGTAATTGTTCATTAGTGAGTTTTCTAGATTATTCTTTTTTTAAGAGTGGTTTAATACCAGTTTTCAGGGCCTGTGGGAAATAGCCTGAGAGTAGAGACGCGTTGACCATTTTCAGAAGATCTGGTGCCAGGCTGTGAACACTTTTGAATGCTGCCTGGATGCAGAATATCAAGGCAGCATTTTCCAACGATTTCAGATGTAGCACAATTTCTTCCAAGGTTTTATAGCTGATAGAATCAAATTGCGTCATGCTAATTTAATTTGTTTTAAGTAGATGCAATACAGAACTGGTTAAAAGGAGAGAGAGGAAAACAGTGGTATGACCAAAAGATAAAGAGTTTTATTTACAATATAGCCTAAATAAACAACTGTTCAATAGAAATGTGCTTCTTCAAACGGGAAGAGGCCGGTCCGCCTATAACAGAGATGACAGACAGTTAAATTAAAATCAAACCAAGATCCAAAATCAAAGTTTACCACCCTCCCTTCTAAGAAGGAAATACCGACCAGTCTCTAACAGTAAGCTTGAGTCAGATTAACCACACACGACACACACTGTGGGGAAAAAAACCTTCAGCTGGGCCAGATGTCTTCAGGTTTAATTCTTCTTCAATAAAACACTTGAGTCAAATAGAGTCCAATGCAATATAGATTTTACTGTAATATCAAAACAAGGTACATGTCAAACCGAGTTGGTTCATGAAGCAACTGAACAGGCTCAGTTGTGCATTCACTTATATTTTCAAAACATGCTCCTCCTGGCTGGTTGTTGGGATGTTCCCTATTGGTCCATAATCAAAACACAGAAATCATTGACAGTCTTTGATTGGTTATGAATTATTGTGCCATTACGCTTTTACCCACGTGAGGGTTCCATTACACAAGGAAACTACAGAGAAAACATAATTACCTCGACTGTCCTTGAATACATTGGGTAAAGATAAGGATAAGGTTGTTTGTGAGAAACTAAAACAGGAGTATCTGTGCAGAGATATGACTCCTGGGAAGAGCTTTGAACTTTTTTGTCTCTTTATCAGACAGGGCAGAGTGACCTTCCCCTTCCTTGTGTTTCTTCTTTGATCGCAAGTAATATGTTTCCTGATTAAAGCATACAGTGTTGTAACAAAGCCTTTATTTTTATATAGTTTAGAATATACTGTAGATTATAAAGTGTCTACATTTGATGGACATACATGAGAGTTGTGAGAATAAAATGTGCATGCTCTCTGTACACACGTAATACCAACAGCTGTGGGCTTTGATGTGTTTTGCCGAAGGTCGGAGGGTGCTCGTTTGTTGCAGAGTTATGATATGCACCATTTTAATCAAAGATTCCATTGTACAGAGCCTGGGAAGTTTTGTGATAAACTCTTTCTGTCTGATAAAGAGACAAAAAAGACACTCTTCCCAGAAGTCATGTGATCCAAAGTGCATACACAATTAGGAGTGCCATTGCATGGGAGAGGCAGAGAGCTTCTCCATATTAAGTGCAATACAGGCAGGCCGGTGCTTTCACTAAGCAACACAACCTAAATCACTATTGAACTTGATCGTCAATATCAAGAAAAATATTTTCCACAACACACACAGCACGTATGCTGCCATCTGGCCACTTGCCCCATCAGCTGCTCTCCCCAGGCTTTTAAGCTCCAAGTCTTGATTGAGTGGACTCCGGTGTGACCCACCACTCACTACAGTCAATGAGAGGGAAAGGCGAGAAGAGGGGAGAGGAGGATGTGGAAGTTTTTCCTCAGTCAATGCAATCAAAACTTTTAGTAAAACGAAACACAAAGAAGAGAGCCAGGCAGTACTTCGGCCCACTTTGTAGATTTATTGTAACTTCACAGAGAGTACAACAAACTGAGCTGGTCCCGAGAGCAGCTGAAGAACAAACATGGTGCATAAGGTTTTATACCTTGACCCTATAAGTCACTGCCCTGTGTGTATGTATGACTGGACCTCCCCATCACGCCACTGGTGGCCTCTCCCCCTTATAGAACTATCCTAACATGTTCGCGAGATGGGATCATTAACCACTGTTTCGCAATACCCATTATTTTCTGTTTTCCCATCGACCAATGTCCGTTCTTAATTCTTACTTTAGTGTCTTGTTTTTATCAACTTTGCTCTTCATGGAGTGTCAGTGAGGGTCACATACACATACACGCTTCCATAATAAGTTTTCAACATTCTTCTAATCTTCTATTAAAACAGATGTTTCCTGTCTTGCTTGTATAATCAGGTGTTTTGCCAGAATCTGTGTCTCTCAGTGTTTTTCCTCAGTCAGACCTTATTATATTTCCATTATTTTTATTCATGCTTAACATCGGGTTATACATTAACTTAACTTCTTTCCTTTACCGTTATAGTTAGGTTTTTATCCAAACTATATCACTTATGGTTAATATATACAGTGAGTGCTTTTTGGTCACCTTAGCTGTGTTTAATGAAGTTTTAATTTTCCACAAGGACAAACACACCCCCTGGCAGTGTTGCAAGGAGCAGGTCTGGTCACGTACAATATATAAATGACAACTTGAGTTAAAGTGGCCTACTGAATCAGACAAGACATTACTGACACAGACTCACTCTAGAAAGGCACAAGTTTGCCACACCGAGCATACACTAGCAACACGCTAACAAATGCCAAATGGTCCATTGACAACAATTTCCTGCTCTCTCCATGCCTTTAAGCTCCAGGTCCTGTTTAGGTGATTGATGACAGCTGCCACCAATCACTCACTGCAGCTGCAAGGTGGGGTGGCTGTACTTGCAGAAACACAGAGACAAAGGAGAGCACAGAAAGAAACACCCACTATACTACAACGCATAACAATCAACCTTTGAAATGTTAAGACCCTTTGGGGGGCTCCATCACATGCTGAGTGAGGTGTAACTGACACGAATGTGTCAAAACTGCCCTGGGACACGGGGGGGGGGTAGGAGAGAGAAATTGGGAGTTGGGTGGGGGAAGGAACAAAGGTAAGTTTGGTCCCAGCAGTGACCAGCTCTTTCATCTGGTCAGTGAACTCCAGGAGGTGAGAGGAGGGGGAGAGGGTGATTGGACAAGAGGGTAACGTGGATGGGGTTAGTGGAGGGAGCAAATGGGTGACGCAGGACGTAAAATAGGTTAGAGGTGAACATTTTTACTGCTGACTTGTTAAGGCAAATTCTCAATAAAGTGCACTGCAAGTTTTTCCTTGCCTCTGTCGCCAAGTGCTTGCTCATGGTGGGAATTTTTGGGTATCTGTAAATAATATTGTAAAGAGTACGGTCTAGACCCTCTCTATATGAAAAGTACAATGAGATAACTTTTGTTATGAATTGGCGCTATATAAATAACATTGAACTGAACTGAATTGAATGGAGGGTACAATCAGTTCAGTTGAAAGCCAGGTGTTCAGTGCTAACAATCTTCAGAATCTCTCAACTACTCTTCTGGCTGGTGGTAGAGGGCCGCCACTGTATTCAAGGACTTGAGTATGTTCTGTCGATCAAGAAAGTCTCATTTCAGTACTTCTGACTGCGGTTTCACATTGTCATTGTGCACTATGTTTTTCACAGAGTAATTGGGATTCTTTCTGTCATGTCACAGAACATATCCTTGGGAAAGCAGTATATGCTGGGGTTCTTAATGCTCATGCCTTTTTACAGTATTTTGTAAACATTTTTACAAACATTTTTTGTAAATTGAAACTGTGAAAATTGAGTTAAAGCAATTGTAAAATACTGTAACATGACCATACCTAGAGTCTGGTTAGCTGGTGCAATATAAGGTAAAGTACTAAACATGTCTGTTTGTGTTCCGTGCAATATTAGTTTTCCCCTTGTTAGTTTTTTCTTATTTATTGCTACTGAAACTATATACCTCAATTACTCTTCGACAGTACATGCACCTCCGCTTATTAATATTATTTATTACATAAGGAGTTACATTGTATTTTAGACTGTACTTTCATCACCAACCAGTAAACCCACTTGGTACTTGACACTTAGTTTATCTTATACTTATACCGACAGGATACTTAATTTATTTCTGACCTGTTTTATAGTGTTTATTTTTTCTAGTACTTTCTCCTGTGTGCACTGACGTAAAGACGAGCTACTGTAACAAAGAGTTTCCCTACGGGGATCAATAAAGTATTTCTGATTCTGATTCTGATTGTGTTACAGTTGCAGCCGTTGCGACCCACATGAACTGTGAGCTGAACGGCCTGGAGGCACCTGTTTGTCTGACTGACAACATGATTGGTTCACAAGCCAAGGGCTTTGACCTGATCCTCCTGGGTGACATGTTCTATGATGAGGCCCTCGCCACCAGCCTTCACAGCTGGTTGGACCGCTGCATCAAAACCCATGGCACCAAAGTCCTGATCGGAGATCCTGGAAGACCCCAGTTTGAGGAACATGGCATCCGACAACTCCTGCGTCAGCTGGCTCAGTTTGAACTTCCTGAGTCTGTCAGGGAGGAGAACTATGGTCTGACCTGCACCAGTGTTTGGTGCTACCGTCCTGAACTCTGAGGTCTGGAGAGTCAAGTCTATTTTATTTATATAGCTCAATATCACAAATCACGAATTTGCCTCAAGGGGCTTTACAATCTGTACAGCATAGGACACACTCTTTACTTATACCCTTGATTCAGAAATGGTAAAACTCCCCAAAAAAAAAACTTAAAAAAACAAGGAAATGGGATCCCTCTTGCAGGACAAACAGACATGTAATAGATTTTGTGCATACAGAATATACCAACACAGTAAAATTATAGTATGGACAATCAGGATGACAAAATTATAGATTGAAAACATATTCTGTGCTTTTTTGTTTGAATGTGATTAATATGTCACATGTACTCACCTGCAAATAACTGTGAGGTGTTATGTGATTACGTTGTAGTCATTTCCTATACTCAGGGTCACTCAGTTTTCACTTGTTGCCTTACCTATAGTGAAAATGCCACCGTCTTTATATATAGATGTTTAATTTCCTGTACTGTTGCATTGTACATAGTAATATAATTTACATACTGTGGGGAATAAATTGTGACTTCACAGCTGAAAGGTTTAATATTGTAAAGAATGTGTGAGTGCTTTAATGTGGGAGAATGGGAAACAGATACTGGTATCAATTTTCACCTTGAGCTGTCTAGATAGCAAAGTCTGTATGTAGTGCCAATCAGAACTAGTCATGTTGGGAGACTTTGTTTTAGTGTAATGTGACAGCCAAGCAGCTCCCACGGATTACATAAGTTTTGTTTTTCTCTTGGTTTTCACGATAAGAAAAATGGTAAATTCCTGAGGGACAGAGTCCTCTCTCTCTCTGTTTACACAGAAACTTGTATTCACAGATATGTTTATTCAGTTTTATTAAAGAACCTAAAGTAGACAGAATTTCTCTATGACAATACAGAATTAACAACATTTTCAATAGTTTTTCAAGTTTTCATTTAACTTACGCAATGAATTTTGTAGTGCACTGTCCAAAGTCACCAATTTTATACATTCAGATTATTTGGGGCAAAATCATCCACTAATCCCCACTTCTCTACAAAAAACAAAACTAGGAAGTAGCAGCCATTATGAGCCCCAACATGTTCAATATGAAATGCATGAGTATGTAATTATGAAATAGATTTTATTATTACTTAATATTGACTTATGGGCTCCATACATATGTGACACTCACACACTGCTGTTAATTATTCAATACATTATTCAATGAACTGTTCATTATTATGCAAGATTTGATCTCTTACTCAGAGCCCTGAGACATTAGTAACCATCTCATCTGTAAGTGGAACTAAAAGCACTGGGGCTGTAGAGTCCTCTTCAAGAGGAATCACACAATGGGAAATCTGCAGTGAGGAATCGTCTTCAGAGAAACCACAGTTCTAAACAAAATAAGTAGCATTTCTGAAAATGATTATGCTTGTGTTCCCACTGTGGCAGTAATACAAAATGTCATTACTTTTTTATGACTTTCCATAACCACAACTGTTACTCATTCCTGGACTATTGATGTTGTTTTTCAGCTCTGAAAAAAACAATCTTAAGGGACAGAAATTCAAGTTTTAGTACAACTGGTTAGAGACCCATAATCTATCTAATGTACTGAATATGGGAAACATACTGAAAATTGCATTCTGGTGGAGCCAGTGTAAACTGAATAAAGATATTTGTCATCAAACACCTTCCAGGGAAATTTTAAATCAAAACATTGTTTGGTATAAATAAATAAGTGAATGCCTGTATTTTTCAACTATGTTATATTTAATTCCCTGGTTAAAATTAGTTCACATCCAAAAACAATATTACAGGGAAATGCTAGAATGAAAAAAGTATTGGTATACACGTGTGCTACTTTGCAGTGAACTCCTGTTAGAGCTGCATTGAAAGGTTTGAGATTATTCAGATTCAAAGCTGACGTTGGCAATCAATTTAGATTTAAGAACGGCAAACTTCCCCTGCCGAACAGGGTTAGTTTTCTGACAGCAGGTCAATATTTGAGTTGAATCAGAAAACGTGTGCACAGGATTTTACTAGAGGAGTGGAACCCTTCAGCAAATCCACCCAGCCAAGCTATCGTAATTTCTGATTAATGCAGACTCCCTGAGATGTCCTGCATTATGATAAAGTCAGTTCATACACGGAGTTATCGATTGAAACAAGGTGTAAATAGGCAGCTTACCATTCTTTAGTCTGCTACACAATAGACTGCGACACAAACATTGTCAAACTGCATGGTCTTTAGAAAAGAGAGCATTATAAGATCCCATAATACTTTCTCTTGAATTGAAGTAGAATTCAACCAAATAACTTGGATGTGATTATGAGAAACCTCAACCTAATCACAACATAAATTACATCAGAGGGGGTCACAGGGTCTAAAACGCACCTATGTAAGAGTTCACCAAAAGGAAAGAGTTGTGATGAAGGACAGAATTAGTGAGAGCCTACTGTTGCTCTGTTGTCAGCTTAGCTGCACTTGTGTTATCTGACCCAAATCTCATCTAAAAAATAAAAAAAATGCTGTGTCCTGAAAAGCTGTGGTTTGTGGTTTGTGTGTGTCAATGTCATGTACAAATCATGACTGTCACTAGAGGTCACTCTGAGGTTTAATCTAAAGCTGCTGCACTGAGATTTGACTGAGGTGTCAGTCTATAATTTCAATTCAGCTGGGATATCTATCTATCTATCTGGAGAGCAACTCCTCAAGTCACTGTACACAAGGCAATGAAACACAAAATGAAATTAATCCTAAACAACACCAAGATCACAAAAAACACAAACACTGCCCTTCAGGATCTGCCTACCTCATTTGCCAGCAGTTAGGTATTTATAGGTTTAAAATGTGTCACATAAATTAATGTTTAAAGGAAGAGAGAGACCAATTGATTATCCGATGAAACAAAGCAGTCATGAATTGTTTTCTGAACTTGGTGCAGAGAAACCTTGAGTGGTCTCTGGTACAAAGTTTAGTCTAGACTGTTAAACTTTTTATTATATGGTATGAGGAAAAACAAGTAATTGAAGGCCCTAGCTGGTTGATAATGGGAGAGTGAACACATCACAGTCATCACAAGTTCATACTTGGGAAAGTCAGACTTTCCAATGTGAGAGAGTTGTAACATTGAATAAATCTGCTCGACACCGAATACTGTGTCTGATCATCCATCAAATTGATGCTTTTGAACATATCACACACACACACACACTCTGATAATATAACCCAGTCTGCTAACGATCACTGAGGCACAGAGGAACCCCCTCTCACCCAGAAGGCACCAGGGGGATTTGTACCAGGCACAGCAATATTTGAAAAGCCATTAAAGAGGTCTGTTAACAAAACTGGTCTGCTGTTCAGCATCAGTATAAAGAACTTTGGACCAGAAGAAGCCAATATGACTGAGTCTGTGACTTTTGGAATATGGTGGTATTGGCCTTTAAAAGTGATCCTGCCATAAATTCAGGATTAGGTTCATCACCATTTGGCACTAAACATCCCTTTGGTCACAGACTGTCTTTACTCCCTGGTTTCTGTGTCTCAAATGCTTGTTTATAGTGGGAGGTGAGACCTTTGACCTCTGAACAGACTGAGGCCTGTGTCTCTTAGGACAGACAGGGGTAGTTTGTCAAATGGTATTTCCTTTTAGTGCAAATATTTCCATATTATGGATGGTTATGTAACTGCTTATGCTTTGTTGATAGTTAAAAATGTTTAAGTGAGATTGTAATTTTATGTCATTGCTAAAGAGTATAGGTTAGATTAAAAGAACTGCACCATTAAAAGGCTCTAAAGTAATTACTGCCGATACCCTGCAGGCTAAATTGTGATGCAATGCAAAAATCCACACAGGTTTCACATAATTCAAATGCAGGCCACAGTATAGTCAGTGTAATGCAATGCCCCAGTGAAATTCAATTGGGCTTTATTGGCATGGGAAACAGATGTTAACATTGCCAAAGCATCTGTAAAATAAAATCATACATAAACTCTCTCAGACACAGAAACATGCAAACATTGCATAAAGCGTATGTTGTGGGAAATTGCAAAAATATTTATGTCCCACAGATCCACAGACCTTTCTGACAACAAAAATAGTTTAAAAAAATGGCTGACCCGATTTCTTATTGCAGGGTAGTTTAGACGCAGAACTGCGGCCATGGTTATTAGGGAGGCAGATTCATCACACTGACAAGTTTCCACAGTGACTGAATTACCAGAGTCTGAAAATGACTTGTGTTTTTAATACAGGTTTTAAACCCGGCACAACTGTTACTCATTCCTGGACTATTGATGTTGTTTTTCAGCTCTGAAAAAACAATCTTTGGGGACAGTACATCCAGTTTTAGTAGAACACTTAGAGACCCAGAACTAAAGAGAATATAAAAAGAGAATAGCATTCTACCGTGGAGCCATGGAATAAAGATATCCGTGTCCAAACTACCCTACTCTCGGTTGTGGAGACTTTAAGACTTCTTACAAAAGATCCAAAGAATCTATGCATTTTTACAGTTCTTCCCACAGAAGTCAATACTTGTTCAGTATTGATAAGCTGGCGTTGGCAATCAATCGATTTAAGGTCATCCATCAGGTCAATATTTTTGTCAGAAAGCGTGTGCACAGGATTTTACTAGAGGAGTGGAACCCTTCAGCAAATCCACCCAGCCAAGCTATCGTAATTTCTGATTAATGCAGACTCCTGAGATGTCCTGAATTATGATAAATCAGTTCATAGCGGGATGACTACAGTATTTATTTGTGTGACATAGCTGCTACAGGCAGGTACAGGCAGACAGTCAAACGGCAGGCAGAGAATAGAGCATTATAAGATCCCATAATACTTTCTCTTGAATTGAAGTACAAATTCAGGTCCAAATAACTTGGAGGATTATGAGAAACCTCAACCTGGTCAAAACCAGGAAATTACATCAGAGGCTAAACAAATCCAACAGGGTCTAAAGGCAAATTAAGAGTTCCAAAAGGAAAGGTGTGATGAAGGACAGAATAAGTCCAGCCTACTGTTGCTCTGTTGTCAGCTTAGCTGCACTTGTGTTATCTGACCCAAATCTCATCTAAAAATAAAAAAATGCTGTGTCCTGAAAAGCTGTGGTTTGTGGTTTGTGTGTGTCAATGTCATGTACAAATCATGACTGTCACTAGAGGTCACTCTGAGGTTTAATCTAAAGCTGCTGCACTGAGATTTGACTGAGGTGTCAGTCTATAATTTCAATTCAGCTGGGATATCTATCTATCTATCTGGAGAGCAACTCCTCAAGTCACTGTACACAAGGCAATGAAACACAAAATGAAATTAATCCTAAACAACACCAAGATCACAAAAACACAAACACTGCCCTTCAGGATCTGCCTACCTCATTTGCCAGCAGTTAGGTATTTATAGGTTTAAAATGTGTCACATAAATTAATGTTTAAAGGAAGAGAGAGACCAATTGAATCCGATGAAACAAAGCAGTCATGAACAAACAAACAAACATCACTGTCATCACAAGTTCATACTTGGGAAAGTCAGACTTTCCAATGTGAGAGAGTTGTAACAATAAAACAAACAAAATGCTTTTGAACATACCAACCAACACACACACACACACACACACACACACACACACACACACACACACACACACACACACACACACACACACACACACACACACACACACACACACACACACACACACACACACACACACACACACACACACACACACACACAACAGTAACACAATGCTCCAACAACAAACAAAGGAAAAGACCCGGACTAAATACTCTAAGGGAGGTGAGACAACGAGACACAGGTGCAAACAATAAAGGAGGGCCCAACAATCAAAACTGGATGGAAAGCAAACAAAGACAGGAAGATAGACCACAAGACACACAAGGGAAGGACAATACTACGAAATAAAACAGGAAATATGACAAAACCTCAAACTATAACAGGTCGCCTAATCTGCGGGACATGCATTTTCTGCATTTTTCCCACAGAAGTCAAAACGTCTTGGTCGGGCTTTAAAGGAACCATATTAATAAAAGACTCCTCACACACTTATTGAAGACGTGTATTTTACTTTTTTTTTCCCCACAGAACTGCTACTACTTATTTCTCTGTATGAAGTCATTCATACTATGACTTCAGCCTGCAAGGGCCTTTAACCCAAGACCCTTTTGTCAATTGAATTTCAATATATTATATTATATATTCTATATATTACAATATACACTTTTTTCAATGTTTGATGTGTGTGTGTGTGACAGAGAGAGAGTGAGAAAGGGAGAGGTGGGGGTTGACACCTCTTTGTGTACTCAGTCTTCTCACTGCATGTTGACCAGAGGGACAGAGACACAGGATGAATATCCAAAATCTGATTATTTAAAGGAACTTTTATAACAAATAATTATAAAACACAGGTATGAAGCCTCTTAAAGGAGAAGACATGCAGAAGTGAACATGTGTTCACTCCATTTCCTCAGTGCCCACTGATGCTTAGAACCACCTCGCATTTCAAATAGGTCGGAGGTCGGGGGGCCGATGCTGGTATGCAGTTTATTGAACATTTACAAGTGCTTCCAAGCCACAATAATGTTAATGTGTTATAAGGATCACTTTCAAGAATAAGTGATTATACATTATTTGTAGTAAAATACATCTCTTCTCTTTCTTCCTCAGTCAGTACTGCATGTTCAACTACTCCAAAAGCATAGCTGTCAGAGCACCTAAAGGCACTAGTGGCTCTTTAAAGATTATGCCTTAAGCCTTCGGATGCTTATTATTATGCTTGCTTGTGTTTGTGTGTGTGTGTGTGTGTGAGAGAGAGAGCTCTCCCTCTCTCTCTCTCTCACACACACACACACACACACACACACACACACACCCCAGGGGTTGGAGTCAAATTCCTCACCCCCAGAAGTAGAGAGAGAGAGAGAGAGAGAGAGGAGGCATTTTTTGGAAGAGAGGAGAAAATCTGACTCTAGGCTCCATCAAATTTAGATAGAAAGTGTTGCATATATTCTGATGCCAACAAAACAAGCTAGTCTCTTGCTTCAGCAAAAGTGAGTGATTCCTGATAACAAAGTGAGAAAGTGTATTGTGTGCAGAAAAAACAACCTTTGGAGTTCACTCCGTGTTTACTTTATACCAGAATCCTCAACACTGTAAAATCGTATAAGAATCAGAATCAGAATCCACTTTATTGCGAAGTAGGTTTACAGATACAAGGAATTTGCTTTGGTATTGTGGTGCAAAACAATAAACATAGTAGAAATATAAAGAAAGATAAAACAAGTACTGCAGGCTGGGTTTAATATCAGCTGAGGAGCATTACAAGAATACTAAAAGAACCAAGAAAAGCTTAAAGTATATATACCATTCTAGAAATTGACCTTTAACCTTAGTTGGGGCCACCCTTATTGGTTACCTTTATTATATATATATTATAAAGGTAACCTATATATATTAATCTTACTTTCCTGGACCCCCCAAGACACATCTGGAAACCCTGTCTTTTACATTACCATAATATTCCAAACAGATGTGGTCCCAGTCCAACTGATATATTATAGATAAACATACTCTAAACTGTAACACATGCAACTTCAACATGGACTGACCGATATTTAACCTAACAGTGATGAATTAAATGTGTACTTCTGGTCAGTTTTCACTTTGATGAATAAAAGAATACAACACGATCAGCCCAAGTTGAGGTTACTTGTGTATATGTTTTTATTCAACACAAATCTGATATCAGAGAAGCCTTCAGTACAGAGGGCATGCATGGGTACAGTCTCCACCAAAGTATTCCACTTTGTCACAAGCTTATATCCTAATGTCTTCTAACATCTTGGGAGCATGTTGGAAATAAGTGTTTTCACTTTCACATGTTATCCTTTGGATTTTGCTTTCTTGTGTCTGATAATCCCTAAAATCAATCAATCAATCAATATATGTCCAGAAGTCTTGTATAACAGGTCATGAGATATTGAAACAGGTCAAACTTAGTGTCTTCATTTACCAGATAGAATCAGTTTGCGTACATGTGAGATAGGGAACAGAGCACATCTTCAAGGTCCTTCTAATCATGACTACCAGAAAGCCTGCAGCTCCCACACAAAGTTGTGTGTGAAGATGTGTATGAAATGTTGCTTTGTGTAAGATATGTATCTGCTCTAACCACTTGTTTTCTCCAGTCTTACATACTAACATCTGTGCCTTACTAACGCAAGACGTTAATCTCCAGCCCAGACAGTGCAGAATTTACAATGTTTTCAGTTTGGAGCTTCATGCTCATTAACTGAGGTTAAAAAAGTCATTACTCCCACATAACTCCTGCACTCATATCTCAGAACATACTGTTTTTGTTTCTCTCTGGGTCGGGAAGTCTGACTGCTGTGCTTCAGCTGCACAAACCTGTCGACTTAGTACTCTTGATTGTGGACCGTGCATATGTGAAGATAACCAGACACCTTGGACAATCCGAAAGCAGAGTATGCGTCTTTTTTCCTCAACATACGCATAATAATAGACAACTCAGTGACTCAAACTCACGTGTTAACTCCCACACATATCCCAATAATCACACAAAGACTTATGTCTCTAGCATAAAGATTCTCAGTGGTCTTCTATTTAATTGATATGTCTAACAGATGAATGCTGATAATCCGTGTGGCAATGTTTTGACCCTTGATCAAGTTCGCCTGCCTGTGTTTCAGTATGACAGATGAACATAAGCTCTGCTCAGTAAGTGAAGATATCTCTGCTGTGGACTCAAGGAAAGGGCTCTACCACCACTGAGGTGCCCTTGAGCAAGGCCTTTAAATTTGGTTGTTTTCTGTAGGCCAATGGATGTTTTCTCACTTTGCAGCATTTTTTCTAAATGCTGCGCATGTGTTGTCAAATTGATGAAGATGTTTTCTTAATTAGCTTGTTTTGTCAATTTGCACGCATTTTCTTAAATTGCAGTGCATTGAGCTCACACAATAGAACAGGTCCATTCTGCATAATGAGTACTTTAACTTTTGATACTTTAAGTATATTTTGATACCAATACTTTTGTACTTTTACTTAAGTGAAAATTGGAATGCATGACATTTAATTGTGAGTGTATTTCTACACTGTGGTATTGCTATTTTTACTATGTAAAAGATCTTCTTCCACCTCTGCCTTTAAATAAGGCAGCTCATATTAACATACTCAGTAATAACGACAATTCATGTGATTTTAACAGACTATTTAATGTAGGACATTAAAACTGCATTTTCCAGTACAAAAAAACTTGATCACATTTCTTGTTTCTTATAAAATATGTTTAAGTTGCAAATATTGCAGAAAAATATTCTTAATGGAGAAAAATATGAAAATATATTTAGTTGAAACATATAGTTCACAGATTGCCTGCAAGTAAAGTTTTTGCATTTACAACTTACAGCCATGTAAACAGCTAATTTTACGTGCAAACTAATGAGAACATGTGTCCTGTATACAGTAGTAACTGTTTAGAGCAAATATATACAAAACTGGCACAACTTCAGTTAACTCCTTGAATATACAAAGACACAAAACA
The DNA here is from genome assembly GCF_020085105.1 of Siniperca chuatsi. Classification (NCBI taxonomy): domain Eukaryota; kingdom Metazoa; phylum Chordata; class Actinopteri; order Centrarchiformes; family Sinipercidae; genus Siniperca; species Siniperca chuatsi. The sequence continues at coordinate 19,125,673 of NC_058045.1, read as the reverse complement.
TAATTTCTTTAACAATCTTGAAAGGAATTTTCATAAATGAAGAATTTCCCACAGAGAAGACAATATTTGACTTCTCCCTGTCATGTTATTCAGCCATGGGTTGCTGTATCATCTCCTTGTATTTCTTCTGAAACTCAAGGAAGAGGCTGGAGGTCTTGGGGGCGGGAGACGAAAGTAGAGGATGATACTTCTCAGGTTTTAGACACCATGTACCTAAGATGCAGTTATTATTCATCATAATTAAGAAAAACTGTAGCCACTGCCTAAATAATAACAAAGAAATGAAAAATAAGAAGAAGATTTTAGGTATGTCTTAGTTGAATTTGTTACCTTTTGCCCTTATGGCAGTTTTGTTGTGGCTCTCGTTCTTTCCTTCAAAGAGGTCAGGCTTATCTGAAAAAAAGAAAATAAAATCAGGTTTAGCTGAGAAAGGACACTGGAAAAAACAACCCATTTTTTAAAAGATTTTTTTCAGCATCAGCATTACAGAATATATAATCACTTGAATTATAAAGAGGAACCCCCCCTTTTACATTTTGAAACTGCAAGATGACCTGACCAGTCATCTGGTTATGACCAGTTCAGATAAATAAGATGTTTTTTTCTGCTCACCACTGTTTTTGCATTTGTACTAATTCATCATCACTGAAGACATTGTTGGATAATATACTAATGTGTCAGCTACATTAACTTTCTGGGTGTGAGTGTGTGTATGTGTAATAGGTGGTTTTGCATGATGACAAAAGATAAACATTTAAAATGCTTTTGTATTCTAAATAATAATAAAAATAATTCCACATCAACTTTTATAACTTATACATCTTGGCTGTATTCCTCCCCTATAGAAATGCCTGGGGTCATTCCATACTATACAAGTCTCAGTCTTCCTTTGTCTCATTGCAGACTCGAGGGTGTAACTTTGTTCTACTCCTGAGTCTGACCATACGTGTGAATAAAGCAGTCTTAACTAAAAATCGACTTGTGGCCTGACTGATTTCAACTTCATCTGATCCAGATAAAAGAATCTCCCTTTCAGTTTCATTGTTACTTAAATAACAAATTGTTTAATTGTTTCCATTAGATGAGCTTCTGTTTAGGTACAACTAGCGGGCCTTGTTCAAAGGACCTGAGACCTGTCAGTGATGTCATCAGGGTTATCTCGGCTTGGGCTTGGAGACTAAAGGTTTTTAACAGTAAGCCTTTGTTACAAACTGGGGGCATGAAGTTTGAAAAACAATCATTATAGTACCTCTTTAATCTCAATATTATGTCTGACCTGGAACAGGATCATTGGGTTCCTTTCTCCCATTGGAGCCATCTTTGAAGTTGAAGGTATTGGGTAACACACTGAACCTCAGGACATCGTTCTGCTGGAGAGGCATGACAGCATGGCTTCCATTTTCAGCATTACTTCTCTCTTGATCGGCAGGATGTTTGAGTGAGACCATATCCTTCCTCATCTTCTCCCCTCCAGGTTTGAGTCCGTTAGAGAGGGACCTCCTCCTCTTCAGACTGAGGCAGCGCTTACTATTTCGATTCCAGATCCTCGTTTCAGAGGAAACTGGCAGCTCCTCAGTGTTGGTGGGGCCAATCTCCGCTTTCCTGAGATTCACCCCAGATAAAGAGGCAAAAGTACACTTCTGTGTTTTCAGTTTACTTCTGCACCTAATTTTAGTTGGTGGAAAACCTCTCCTCCATTTTTCGTAAATCACTCGTTTGATTGAATATTCCCCCGCCGGGACAGTTTCACTGGACTTTCTCCTCAAGGGACTGAGATTCACAGTGAGAACTTCTGGAGGCCTTGGTACTCCATCAGACACGGGAGATGAAATATGTCTCTTTCTGCCGCCAATTAAAGCACACTTGTCTTGTGGTGCTGAGCCAAACAGTACCAGTTCTACAGTTCTAACGTTTGAGGCTAAAGGTTCACTATCAGTTGCATCAACAAAAACCTTCCTACATTTTGAAATGCCCTCAAGGGCAGGCTGTGAATCCACAACAGGGGGTTTGCATTTCTTTGATTTCTTAAGAAATGGGGAAAATCCATCATAACTGCTTAGTGTCTTCTGTTTTCTTTTAACAGTTTCATGTTTACCACTAAGGCTGAAAGTTGTCTGGAGGGCAGGAGTTGCACTAATTTGAGTTTGTTCTTCTTCACTTTCCAATGATGACTTTGGCACACTTGTAGATGTCAGCTGAGCTTGTCCACAATTCTCTTCAAGTTCTGACATCTGCCTGGCAACTTTACTTTCACTGTTGGAGAGATTTTCAATTTCTTTGTCACTACTGACTGAAGTACACGACAGAGTACTTCCTGTAGATTTCAACTGATCTTGTACACAATCCACCTCAGGGTCTGACTGAATTTCAGTGTCACTTCTGGATAATTGTTTTGTTTCTTTCTCACTACTGTCTGAACAGCTTGACTGGCTACTTTCTGTCAATTTCATCTGAGCGTGTTCAGAATCCTTTTCAAAGTCTGGCATCTGGTTGGGAATTTCATTTTCACTGCTGAAGAGATCTTCATCTTCGTTTTCACTTATGAGTATAATGCTTGACTGGCTATTATCTATGCTTATCTTAGAAATGTTCTGTGGTTCTTTGTCAGAACATGAGTGAGGTTTGTCATTATCTTGAGTAAAGTCAATGGTTTGACTAAATGTCATAATTTGATTGTTGACGTTCTCCCCACCTTTCACTTGATTCTCTCCTATGGCAGTGGAGTGGAATTTGCTGCCAGACCTGATCGCACACGGTTTATCCTTCTTTTGTACAGGCATCCTTTCGTTATCAAGGGTCTTGTCAGTGAAATCTGTATGACTTTGCTTGTTCTTGCACTGGCATTTACTCAAATAAGGCATGCTTGAGCCCAAAATTATTTCCATCCACCTGTCAATGCAGCATACCTGTTCTATTGGACAGACTGACTCGTTCTTCAGTTTTGAGTCACTCAGTGTTACATTTATAACCTCAGGTAGCTCACCCTCCACTGAGCTATTCATGACTCTCTCTGGCTGACTGTCCGTGTCTCTACTTTGTGGCATCTTGCTTTGTATTTGCTCAAAGATAACTTTGGCCTCTTCTGGAGGCAAAACTTGGATTTCAAATGAGTAATGTGGATCTCTGACACTCTCTTTTTTAATAGGAGAGGCAGTTTGCGTTGAAGTGGATTCAACAGTGGAAGCTTGTTTTTCTTCACTGGAGTCAAGAGGTTCAAGCTCGGTTTGTGACAAGACCTTGTTTGACACCTCACTTATAATCTGTGCAGGAATGCTGTCGCCTGTCCCATCTTGATCTGGCTGACTGTCACTCTCAATCACGTGAAGACGATGCTTCAAAGACCACTGGAAGCCAAACTCTGTATCAATGTCATCCAGCTGATCATTGACATTTAACCATGATGATTTGTAGGGTGGTTCTAAATAAACTTCATTATCTTCAAGGACATGGTAGCTTCTGAGTTGTTTCCCAAAGCCGTACTTTACTTGTGACAGTATGACAGTGTCTGGTGTTACATATTTGCTGCAGAATTGTATAGTATCAGTGATTAAATCTTTGTACCAGCCTGTCTTGAGCTTTTGTGCCAAACTTGTACAGCTACCATCCCAAAACATGCTCAATAATTTGCTTGAAGAATCAACATTTGTAAAATTTCTTCTGCGATTCATCTGAGCTTTTTCAGCATCCTGTAAAAACTTCATTAATGTGACAGTTGTCCATGGGACTGTTGGGACTGAGGAAAGCGCTGGTTCGGTTGGATTCTCACTTTTGTCCTTATCACCATGTTGGCTTACTGGCACTTCAGCGGTTACAGATTGTTGAGCAGTTAGTACAACACGTTGGTCTTCTTGCATGTTAATAGCCAGTTCAGATCCTGTGTCATCAGCACATAACTGTTTTTGTGACAAATCTTGATGCCCAGCTGAATCTGAAGATGACAAAAAAGTACCATCATTGGATGCTGCTGAAGATTTCTTGGACTTCATTTGATTTGGGTTTTCTGGGTAAAGATTAGATCCCTCTCTCAAACACTGAGCGTTTTTGTTTTTTGCCACAGCTGGTGAAATAAATAATTTCTCCAGGTTATTTAAAGATTCATTTGTTGCAGTGCGCTCACCCGTTTGATTGATTGTGTTAGAAGAGGTATGCTTGCTGGCAGCCCGGTAGCTTTCCTGTGACAATGGTTGCACAACAGCAACAGCTCTCGCACCTGTGCGACCAGGAGATGAGAGAATGGAGCTGTCATTTGACTTGACTGATGAAAGCATTTCAAGTATTTCAAGCATTTCACGATTGTTTGCTACAGATGATTGGGTCTCATGTAGTTGCATCAGCTGAGATGAATCACTTAAAGATCCAACTAGATTACTTTTAGGAATAAATGCATTGGCTGCCTTACTTCCACTTCCATCTCCTGTTGTTGTGACATGGAAGACATTTGGTACAGAGCTTTGCCGAGGTAGCGTATCTACGCTGAGCTGTGTTCTTGCCATAACACTTTGGGTGGTTTTAGGCAAGGATTGTCCCGAATTAAGTGCTAAGGACTGGGAGGCATTTGAGTTATTACTTTCAGTGACAGTTGACACAGGTTGCATATTTTGATTAGACTTGCTGACAAAATGCTTCCCACTGTAAGCTGAACTAGTAAACACTGGAGGCCGACCATCTGAGGTAGCAATGAACGACTTACGTAGATCGTCCGCAATTCTCGCAATTATCATCTGGCGACTGGACATTTGCTGTCCTGTATCAGCAGCAGGATTTAAGAGAGGGTCGTTTGTTTTTGACAAGAAAAGGCTGGTTTCATACTGGCTCCTATATGAATTTGAGTTAATAGAGGAGGTGGCCTCTCTCCCATTGTTCTGTTGAGTAGAGTATTGTTGAGTTTTCTGGAGCATGCTGTGCAAAATCTGTTCACCTGATGATGAGTTTGCTGTAATGCTGTTTTTTCTGAGAGATAAAGAGACAGCTGTATTATAACTTGGTGGGAGGATGGAAGGAGAGAATCCATGCTGAGTGCTCTTTTGTCTGCAATTCTGGTTATGAGCAGTCTGTCTGTTGTGTGCAGACACTAATGTGCTGGTGCAAACCACCTGTTCATGTGGAAGCGAGGTAGCTGCTGTAGTGTACACTGAAACGGGTATAGTCGACACTCCACTTACATTTTGAAACAAGCTTTTCTGAACCCTACAATGCTGGCGATTAGACACAACGTTACCATCCTGTGCCATTATTGACTGTTTCCCATTTCCCATAGAGTTCTGATGAAAATCTTGCTGAATGGCATCCTGAAATCCATTAGTGGACTGCAAACCATGGTTTCCACTTTGCATATTAGTAGATGAGTTTTGCAGATTGCCATTTGACAACGTCGTATAATAATTGTTAGTCTTCCCTCCAGCTGGCTGCTGAGAAAAAACTGCCTGATGAGGAACTGCTGAGGTCTGCCAATTTGATGTCTGTCTGTTAGAGTAAGCTCCATCGTGAAAGGTGAAATGAGCACTTTGTGGTGGTCGGTCTCCTGTGTTCGGTGTTCTGTACTGCCACGAGTTATTTGCTGTCTCAGCTTGCTGATTTCTCATTGTGTTATTAGTAAGCTGAGTAGCAGCTTGTGGGGATGGTCCAAGCTGTTGGTACTGTCTATTCATCCATGCACAAGAATGCATTTTTGCCCGTCGTTAAGCCTTGTAGTGGGTTGAAGAGGTACCTTTCCTGAAAGAGGAATTAAAAATATGTCGTAAAAACGCTAATTTATGCAGTGGCAAAATGTTTGGTACACAACTTTACATTAACACACACACACACACACACACACACAAGCCTATTTATTTCTGCCCTTGCCCATGTCCCTTGGTTTTCCAGCTGAAGTGTCATGACTCTTGTTTGTAAAGACATCCTGTTAGCCTGCTTCATCTTGTAATGCTATTCCTGTCAAACCAGTTCTACACTTTCATCCGGATATAGATATAATGGTTTTGTCACTGATGTCTGACACAAATCCTCCAACAATAGGAGTCTCCATGCTGTCAATTTGTGACATTCCTGCTGCCTACAATTACAATGAAAACACTCAAATGGGATAAAGTTGTATAAATTAAAAAAAGATGTGCAAACTGCCTAAGGATTTGTGTTTTTCGAATAAAGGTGAGCAGTGTGCAATACCCCTTGGACAAAAATCTGATTAAATTACCAACAGAAATGTCCCTCTGCAGCTTAATCTAAAAGACAAACACAGATGAGATGTACAGATGTGGTGAATAAATCAAGTGGGCAATTTGTTCTTTGTTGTGGGTAGTTCAAATGATCTCATCCACAGGGGTCTATCACTGAAGTGTAAATAGTCTGTAGTCACATCAGTTTCATCATTTAAAAGTTATTTCATAGCAAATCTCTTGGCCGTTTTACAATATCTGACAGTGCACAAGTATTGAATGACGGCGTTAAATTGGGACTCCCATTTAAATCCTATTTGCTAACATGCTCTATGTAAAGAGTTTTACTGGATATTTATTTATTCATCCATTGAGTGGGCATGAATAGACATTGCAAATACATGGAGAGACCGCTGGTCAGATTATTATTGTAAGAGGGTTTTTCTAACCTCTTCTGCCCCAGTTGCAGTGCCAGGAGAAAACAGTTTTGATAAGACTGATCTAATATGAAAAGATCCATCTCCTCAATGCCTCTCCACTATGCTCTTACACTGTGTTTTCTATCTTACTAAACTGATTTTGTGCATAAGAGGCAATGATTGAGATTATACATTTATTACAGTGATCTTATAAGGCGGTACAAGACAAGCATTTCATCTCGCTCTCTGCATGTTTCACCTTGTGCTGCTGCAGCCTTTACGTTAATCTGCCGCCATTCAATCAAGAAGTGCAGTATTGAAAGTGATATGGAAATGTTACAAGGTTCGACCTAGTATGATTGCCGCCATGAATTTTACGTAAAGTTACCAGGGTAAAAAAATTAAAATTTATTTATTTTTTTTTATTATTTTTTTTAAATGAACCAAACCTCTTTAAAAGAAAGAGCGGGAAAGGGACAGTGCTGACAGTGATCACTTTCATGTGCTAAAGTTACACAACAACACATTCCCCCCTGAACCCTTCCTAACAAAATAAAGCACGTAAAAGGCACAACACCTCTTGGCCTCCGCCACAATAGGCTACTTCATTCATAGTGCCAGTCAAGACACAAACCATAAACTGTCAAACACGCTGTCAAGTTTTCTTGCACAAACTGTAAAACTAACGTCATAGTGAACGGCTCTGAGTAGCAACAGCTGGCCTGTAAACCACACTTCAGCTTTTAAGCTAGTATCTTTGCTTTTGTTCTGAATACAGTGTCGCGGAAAAACTGCTCAGATGGGCCAATGAATCTTCAAGTCTTCCACAACACTTGGTTTATTTTAGAAGTTATCAAGTAATTTAATACATCGCCTTATATTCCCTGGGAAGAGCCCTCCCATTGTGGGGCTTATTCCTCAGAGTAACACCGTTTTACCTTATTTCAGGAAATTTCCACCATTAGTTTCAGTTTTCTCATTAATTTGACCACCTGCCCATTATGACTGCATAGGTTGGCAATTATCAAACCCAATGTTTTTCCATACCTAATGGTGACAAAAGAGGTCTGCTTTTATCAAATAAATAAATTACCTATTAGAAATAATGGTACACAAGAAATGGTAAAGGTTTGGTTTATAGGGTTTACTATGGACTTTATGGACTTTGACTTAACAAGTCTTCTTTATACTGTATGCAGTTGTTCTTGTCTCACTATATGTTGACCGTTATCTGCACTTGTCATACACTCTATGCTGGGACATAACCAGCATCTGGCTATGCTGTGTCCTTTCCATGACCTGGCTGCTATGCCTTCAGCCATGTGTTATACATCTGACTATGCTGTCTCTCCCCTGACCTTTACCTGTTTGCTTATGGTTTGATTACATGGTTGCTGATGATTCTGCTAACTTGCTTACTCTTTTCCTCCCTCATACGTAATTAGGCACATACAATTAGGCATACACAGTCATTTACATTTCAAAAATATACCACAACAGGCCAATCTATTAAAGTCATTCTTAAAATGCAGAGTTCATTAGCAGCAGCCTATTGCAGTTTTACCTGTAATTTGAAGACTTATGTTTGGGCCTACAATCAGTTACATATGGCTTATATACTTATGTAGCCAGCCAACATACCTCTGAATATGAGCTGTATATATCTTTGACATCGTTAAGCTTCCAATCTCATTCTTTAGCTAAAATAAAACACTCTAACTGTCAAGATAATGATATGATCTGCTCACTGTCGTGGCAATCAGAAAACCTGATGCTATCTAGTGTTGGTGAGATGATGGTAATGAAATACCAAGCGGCAACCTCCGGGGCGAAAATAATAAGCCAACACAGCTGGCTCCAAAAGTGAGTCAATGTCAATGCCCATGTTAAAATGCCCAACTTTACAGCAGAAATAAACATTTAAATATACTGAAATGCTTCAAGTGCTACATTTAGAAACAAGTTAGATCCACATTATCTTTAAAAATATGCACACGGCCCTCCAACAGCTTGAAATGAGCTTGTAAACTGTATTTTTATTGGTCTTAAACTTTTTTATTTTGTTGTTATAACCTGTTATGTTGTTGGTTTGTGAAAGCTGTAAGGCATGCAATCTGTGCATGTCTGACTGATAAGAGGCACATATCCTTCAAATTTCAAATAACAGTTTAGCCTTGAGTGTGCACGCTGCTTGCATATCACTTAGAAACATTTCACCTACATTTTTTTGGATGGGGCAGACACATATCTAGAGAAGTCCAAGGGAACTGGATTTGCTCTTGTAGCCTTGAAGGTGTTTCATCAACTCACATGTGACTGACACAGAGTGATTTAAACACCTGGGACACACTGTCAGTCAGTAGCACTTTGGATAAGTGGAGAACCATCTTCAAGAGTACAACAGCACATGTAGTTGCCTTATTTTAAATGTTTTATCACCTGGATGACTGAGAATTTTCTTAGACACACAGCGGAGCAGACACGTCATTTTTTGCTTCTGGTTGCATAGTCTTTGAGGCCAGTTGTTCTAATTAAATTCTGCATCCAAAAGACCAGAATAACAGTGAAATAATCCTGTAGTGCATTCACACTCAAGGAAAAAAGACCAACTGTGAACACAGACCCAAGCTAGCTAGAGGGGAAAGGAGTGTCTCAAGTTACTCAATACAAGATTTGGGGATCCTCCTGGATTTGTGTTAGGAGCCATTTTCATACCAAGTCTTAAGACAAGAATACAATATATGATGCTGCTCCCAGTGACTGTAGATTTAAAGATTGATGAGTGTACCTATCTATCACAACTAGAATTGTTTTAATTTCCAGAGAAAGACCAGCGATTCATCTTGATGTACCGTTAATACATTTCTCCATTTTGTTACCGTTTTCATATGTTTTCTGAGAGTTTCGACCCAAACCGAAGGCAGTTGGGAAGTAAACTGACAAAATGTCGCCTGACAAACTTAATGTCTCGACTTTAATGAACACTCAGTACGTTTGGACAATAACTGTGCTCATAATTTCAAGTTGCTCCTATGGAACTGACAAAACTATGGAAATTAAGTTACAAACTGACATTTTTAACGCTGGATAACTTGAATTAAATTCGCACTGCAGTGCATTAATGTCATCTTCTCACGCACAGGTCGGAGGTCGGTATAGCGGCATGTGGCGGCTGTCTAAATCGCCCCGTAACAATTTTACTTCCGCTGCTTACTTTTGAATTTCGACGAGGTCCAACTTCAGCCGTAACCGTAACGTCAGTAACATCCGGAGTCCGTGCAGTTAATAAAGCTGCTCTTCCTTTCGTTCACTCATCCATATTGCATCTGTTGTGAATCAGTCCCTGCTGTTGGTCTCAAAGCCGACTAACATCCAGCTCATCTTGCGACACAAACAAAGGTTTTCTCCTCTAACTAACTTTTAATGTGTGACGTCACCTGCAGGAGGCGGACCTCTGCTCATCTACCCGAGCTGCACACTGAAGACATGCAAGCTAGGAAGCCCTGCTATATTACTTTTATACTAACCGTAAGTATTTTGTATGTTTTTTTTTATCAGTAAATGAAATGTATGTGCTTAGTTACGTAGTGTCGTGGTGGATTTAATTAAATGTACCGTCTGCCATTAATATATTATGAATATAGCATACAACTAACTTGTGCACTTAGTATACTGACTAAATCTACACAGAAGACTAAAGTTGCATGTTTAAACCAAGTATGCTGTCATATATATAATCAGCCATAGGTGAACAAGAGTGGTAAAACGTGGTCACCCTGATAGCTCACCCACGTATAAGACTGATTCCTTACTGCAGCAGCTTGGGTTTGAGTCTAACCCACGGTATCTCTCTCCCATATTACCTGTCTCCCTTCAGCTGTCCCTGTTAAATAAAGGCAAAAAGAACATGTAATGTGTGAAAATATTGAAGTTTTTAAAAATATATAGTCTGAATCACCCTGAAAATAATAGAAAACATGCCTGAACATGCAGGCAGGGAAGGCTAGGGACTTTCCCAGCTTCCATTAGAATTGGCTCAAGGAAGAGCTGGGTTTTTCCAAGTGCTCAAATATGGAAAGTATGACGACATTATCAAACTTATGATTCACTTTTTGGGTTATAAAAGACACGGCACAGAGGTCTGAATTCAGTTTGGCTCTGGAATCAGCTCAGGTTTATTTCTTGTGAAACAAACTATATTGCATTGAACTCTGATCATCTCCAGGGAATTATTTTGAGTGCTTTTGAGACTCCAATTGCTGTTCATCTGAGTTATTGGTAAAGTGCTGTTGAAGGAATCAGACTCATCCATTGGTCCAGATCTGGACTTCTGATACACAACAGTAGGGGGTACGAAATAAAGATAGCAAATCATAAGCAAATATGTGTCCGCCTATAATGGACAGAACACAGCATATGGCTAACAGTACAGGTAATGGTATAGCACATAATGAAAAGGCAAACATGGAATGACTAAGTACATAGCAACTCAGCTAGAGCAAAAAATACCAGGGGAATCCCAACTATGTGGAGTCCTTCAACATGTCTTCAACCTGAGCCTGAGTCTTCAAAGTGTCCCTGTTCTGTGGATGACATCTTGCCTCGTTCCTGTGCCAAAGACGCTGCGTCCCAGTGGCTCCAAGGACTACAGACCGGTGGCACTGACCTCAAACATAATGCAGCCCATGGTCAGACCCCTCCCGGACCCCCTTCAGTTTGCCTACCAGCCCCGGCTGGGAGTTGAGGATGCCATCATCTTCCTGCTGAACCGCATCTACACCCACCTGGACAAGCCGGCAAGCACGGTGAGGATCATGTTTTTTGACTTCTCCAGTGCTTTCAACACCGTCCTGCCTGCCCTGCTGGGAGAGAAGCTGGTAGCGATGCAGGTGGTTGCCCCCCTTGTGTCATGGATTGTGGACTACCTGACTGGCAGACCACAGCATGTGCGTCTGCAGCACTGTGTGTCGGACAGCAACACTGGGGACTGTCCTCTCTCCCTTCCTCTTCACCATCTACACCACAGACTTCAGCTACCACACAGTCTTAACAAACTGATCCGTAAGGCCAGTGACATTGTGGGGGTGGAGCTGGACTCTCTGTCGGTGGTGTATAATTTATATTATACTTTATATCCACTTGTACTTAATTTATCTTACCTGTATTATAGTGTATTGTATTTTGATTTGCTTAGTACTTCTATTCCTTCTATTCTCAAGTGTGCATTGACGTGATAGTTAGCAGCTGTAATGAAAGAGTTTCCCCTCGGGGATCAATTAAGTTCTGATTCTGATTCAGACTGCATGAAGGCAGACTGAGGAATGAGGGTATCAGATTTCCCCCGTAATACCATCACCCTTGCTGCTCAATCATCTGTGAAGGCAGTTTGAAATTGGCGGGTGAAAGTCCTGACACAGGGTAAATAAAAGCCATATGGGGTGTCCATGCTGTTTGTTGCTCTTCTTGAAGGTAGTCTGTGTGAAGACAGACTGAGGAATGTCTCTTTTAAGGCTTTATGGTATGCTGAATGCATGTCAGCCGGACAACACTTTCATACACACTTTGTACAAAATAAGATAAATTACCCATAAAATCTGGAATCTGGGGACCTTTACTCACTTTTAGATTATACTTTAAAGTTTCACAATATCATAATGTCACAGATATACCAGGCCTCACCAGCCTGTAATCACCCACACCTGCTCCCAGTTACACTCCTGCTCTCCATTAGCCCCAATCACAGCCAGTACATAAGCACACCACTCACCTCCTCCAGCGATCCTCTCTCTCCAGTGACCTTCATCCCCATCCTCAACGCGTCACTCTCATCATACCCACTCTCTCTCTGGTTGAACTTCAATAAAGAGCATTCTTGATCAACCCGGTGTCCCCTGCCAGTCTGTACCGTAACACATAAGGGGAAATTACAATTAGTGTCTCTAACACTGAGCCTGATGTCAAATGTACTTGAAGCTTCTGTGTGAAGCACCGTGTTGGAGGTCTGGATAATAAACATCTCAAATGACAAGAAAGTAAAAGAAATGTTAAATCTCAGAGGCTAATCTCTGCATCAAACACACACACACATACACACAGGAACCAGAGGAGGTCAAGAGCTCAACCATTGTTTTCACACAGGACCTTATAAAGACAGGGGTACCTAATGACGTAGACAGATATCAAAGTGAGACACAGAGAGCAGGAAGACTTCTGACATCTGACAACGGAAAATGGCTCAAGCAACCAGTAAATTACCAATACCTTTAAAACTATATTTTACGCGTTTAAACCTTTAGGCAGAAACATAGGGACTTTTTTCATTCTTTGCAGTGACTCGGAGGGCTGAACCTTCAAGAAGAGTCTGGTAAGTACAGGTCTACATTATGTATTTTTAATACAGAAATATTTAAAAGGATTAATCTCATTTTATATATTATTTATTATATATTTGTCTTCATCTCCGGGAATAAAAAATTCAATTGGGCCTCCATCTGCAATGGCTGACAGAGGCAGGACTTTGGGGTAGAGATTTTCAGGCTGATTTGTGATGTAAAAGAGCCATCTTTTACATCATCTTATTTTTCCTAAAATATATCTCCGGGCCTCCCAAGAGCATTCTTTCCTCTGGGCTCGCTTCTACTGACTTCTTTACAGTGCCTTGGCATTTTTTAGATCCCCCTGACACATACTGCCGCGGCGGTCTCTTTCTCACTCTTCTAGCCAGAACCATCATACCGCCAGATCCTTCTTGAGACTCCTGGTCTGGTTGATGGCTTAGTTTACCGACTACGTGGCTTATCACCTCCAAGGCAATTTTTTTGGCAGCTGATTTAAGTTGAGGCTAATGATGGCAAAACCTTTTTTCATCAAATGTGATACAAAGACCCTATGTCTCTCCCATATATGATGGGTGCCCCATAAAAACTGAAGAGAGCGCCCCCTGCTTGATTTTCATAATAAATCACAAAATGGTGAGGATCAAGCCTCGCCTCAGCTTGTGCATCACGTTTTCACAGAGGAAGTAAAGCTTATTGAAGGTCTAAAATGGAGCTTCACAATAGTCTTCCCGAAAGTAAAGTTCTCAGCTGTGTTTTGATCTGTTTTTAATTCGATGTTTTCAATGTGTTTTGTGTCCACTGGTACATAATAGGCGGGGTTAAAATACTGCGTGACGATGTCACCGTACATGCCTTGTATATTGACGGTTCTCAAGAGCGGTGCGTAAGCATCATGAGCTGATGTCGTACTCATCCTTCCCTCGAACTTGAACCATTGAACCAACATGTAAGCTGTGGGCGGGAAATAAACAAATTATATTGACGTTGAAATTCAACTTTTGAGTGGCGCTAAAGTGTATAAATATATCGGTGCCAACTTTTCTAAGAAAGGAGTCCATCTCTACCTTGTGGTGATTCACAATATCATAATAACTTCCCCTAAACCGCTGACAGTGGACCTCACCCCCCGAGTCTGGGTCGTGGGTTTTTTTCCTCCAATCAAAGGTTGGAGGAATGTTGGTGTGCGGGTATGAAAAGGCTACCTGCCACGGGCCCTTTAAATCAATACGTTGTGCTAAATCCATGTGGTAACTGGGTCTGGTATTATTATTAAATACATTGCGGCTGGCATTGGAGGACAGAGTGACATAAAACCCTTCACCAGAGATTTGATCCATGATGTAATGAATCCAAATCTAATGTACCCATGGTGTTTATAAATTTTTCAGGTTGCTATCCTTGACCCATCTGTTGAATTTCTCTAGCCAGTTTTTCGAACGTACCAACATCTGTTTTTTACCCCTGACGACTATCAATATGAAAACTTGGGCTGTGTTATTATGATTGATAGCTTGTGCTACGTACACCCTGTATGTAAGATGTTTGTCTCTGTACAAGTCTAACTCATGTAACATCTCAGGTCAGCAGCTGTTCTGCACCATAGACTGCAACTAACAGTTAGATAGTGGGGGAAGGTACAGTGGATATGATAATCCCATGGTGACATACAAAGGTGATTTGGGGTGACAAAGAGTGGGAGGAAATGTATGCACATGTGTTGGCAGGCCGGAGCCGACACCCTGTTGATATGGGTGGATGGATCATTGCATGGGGGTGACTCGCATATCCTCACTGACCAGCCGCTCTGATCACACCTGAGAATGGAATGCAGCGGCCTGTGAAGATCAAGAGGAATGAGAAAGTGTGAACTTAGGCATTTACATAGTATTGTGTACCAGGAGGAGCTCAGGCCATACAACCAACTACTTTTGTACTGCTGCTTCAGATATAGCGGAGAGATTGCCTAGAGAGGTCTCTGTGCTGTGTCTCCAGATATATCTGTATTTGTCTGTATTGTTTGATTATTTGTAATATTTGTGGGGATATAAATACTAGTTAAAGACATTTGTAGGTCTCGTGTGGATCCCTTCTCATCAACCAACTCGGAGAGAGGTTAGCTTACCTCGACACGACACACTCATCCACAATTACTTCAACTTGAAATACTTTGTCTTTAGCAACCTTCACTTTTTGCAACTCCGCTTCGTGAAATGTACCTTGGATAAGTTCACCATCATAATCTTTCAGTTTGTACACAGGGGGTTGACGAGGTATACGTTCAGCCACCGCTTTTTTTGAAAATACGTCTATAACCGTTAAGAAATAATTAGATTGTGTTCGGCCAAGGCCTGCATATCGCAAAGATCTACCTGAAACTGATTTTGAGGTTGTGGTATAAAAACTCTATTTCTGACAAAATGTATCTTGGCAGGTTTATGCAGAGTATATGCATCTTGCTCGGATAAAAAATCTTTGAATTGTTCAATGTTGACTTTTTTTCCCTCGTTTCATCCTCCACGGCTCTGCGGAGCCGATCCACTCCTCCAAAACTACCTGGATGAGATGGGTTGTAATACACTTTTTTCATGAAATGTTTCTCAGACACGCTTCCTGCAGCCCACTCTGAGGTTTTTAAAAAATAAAAGCGAGTTTCTTTATACCAGTTTATTGTGATTATTACTTTTCATCAAAATAACACGATAGGAAAATCATTTTATATAACTATCTTCACTACACACAAGTTTTCATCATCTTCTCAATGTACTTAAGGTACTTAATTTCAACACAGAGGTTCCTACGGCACAGTAAATATCACAATGAAATCTTCTCAATTCGCTCAAGGTAGTCAGAGACAAGTCTACAAACAAAGTGTACAGAGTAAACAGATGGTACACTTTCACACGGGAATCTTTACTCATCTCTTATGATTTTATAAAAAGGAATCAGACACTGTAGTTTCAGTTATCATTAACAACGTGTACAATTTCTTCCCAAGGTGTGTGTACAGCATGGGATCGAATAACATCCAACATCTCTTCTAGTCTAGTGACTTCAACATCTCTGATAAAACTGGATTGAAACATTACTCACTGTTTTTAATCACTTGATCCAAAACATCAATTAATTGACAGATGACTACATGTTATTCTACATAAGTGACAAGTTTTGTACAGTAATTACCCATTTTCACTTAATTTTCACTTCCCTTCCAAAAGTCCACAGCTGCTTCCATCGCCTCATCCTCGGTAACATCTTCTCCGATCAGTACAGGCTCAGGAGTTTGCCTCTGATGCGTCTCATCAGTTTGAGGTTATGAAGAAAGGCCTCAGAAGCGCCGTGGACTCTGTATGCACGTGGATATGGCGTGCCTGAAGCGCCCATTGAATGGCTCTGATGAAACGATCCGTCCAAAGCAGTTTCATCAACTCATTATAGTGCCGATGGAAGAAATAATCTGGCATCTCAAACAGACATGTGTTGTAGCTCACTTGGGTGATCAATTTGACAGCCGTTACAGATTTCAGATCTGTACACGTTCAGAACCTTGCTCAACAGGCGAACCACCACAGCTCTCACCATGTTCAGAAAGGTCAGAGAGCACCCCGTCAGGTTTGTCCTCTTTCTTGGGAGAGGGGGGTGGAGTGTTGCTTGGAGTTGAAGATACCGAAGAAGAGGGCCAGTCAGGGGAGGGAGATGGTGTTGGAGGAGGTAGAATCCAGTCAGAGGTCCCCGGCGGTGAAGGTGGGGGTGTCGTATCGAGGGCTCCCAACATGCGGTGGTGTTGCTGCTTCAGGAACTGTATCAAGCTCCTGTGGAGCTGTGTCAAGCTCCTGCGACGCTGTTGCAGGGTTCTCCTCTGGGATCGCATCCATGGGACTCCTCCTCCCCGGAGTAGACTGACAGCGAGGTGGTGAAGGGATCGTTCTTGGTTCATGATGCCATGCAAAACTGGTTGGTCGTAGCATAAAAGGGGTCTCGGCCTCGGATGGTGCTACCACAGGTGTCCCGAAGGTATCCGGGCTCCCGGGTCGCAGGATACAAGGGAGAGACATGGCTTTTCTCAGAATCAGAGATGATTCTGTGCTTTCTAGTTGCGGTAGAAGAGAAAGAGACGTGAGACTCAGTGTGTGAGTCTGAAGTTGCAGGGGTATCCGTTTTAAGCGGAATGAATTACAGGGCGGAGTCAGAGGAGGAGGAGGAGTTGGAGGTGGTGTCTTCTGTAAACAGAGTCTCTTTTATCATCAGAATGTCTCTCGATGTCTGACTCCTTAGGAAGAGATCCTTCAGTTTTTCTGTTTTTTCAATCATCATTTTCATCCACACCTTGAGGGGCAGTCGTAATGACGTCTGGAACACGCCGCATTCGGTATTGAAATATTCCAAGACAAATTCGTCCGAGTGTTCATCTCCTTCGACCACCTGACGGCTTGAACGGTAGAACCATCTGCCGGAACCCAAGCTTTTCGTCTGCTGCAGCAAGCACTGGTGGAAATTCCTGTTTAACCCGCACAAACGTTTGCGTCTGTCTTTTGTCGCAGGTTCCTTTACTTCATTTGCTCCAAGGGTTGCTCTGAGGTTTTTTGACACCAGCAGATTCAACACAGACCAGTCCACTGATGTAAGCGTTGCTTTTAGAGTGAGGGGTCCAAACGTTTCTCCAGCTGGTAAAAACAAAGTTTGTTGACTTCATAATTGAACGCATATCCCCACACACCTCCATTTTCTAAAAGCCATTCCTCCTGATAAATGCATTGTGCATTAATCCTTGTGATAACCTTTAATTACTGTGCTTATATATAACTATATTTAAAGTAGCATATAGCTTTTACACAGTTCTACACTGCATCACAAAGCTGCATGAATGTTCCCTCCATTTCTTGTCTAATCTTTAATAACCTTTGCATTAAAGAAATGCAAAACTATGAGAAACACCATCACCTGCCGCTCTGAGAAGCAACGACTGGCCTGTAAAACACAAATCTACTTTAGCGAATGTAATGCAACACTTTCTGTCAAAGTGATTGAAGTGACATAAGAGTTAAGGCCAAGCAAGCATAAGACATAATCTTGCCTGATGCCTGAAGTGTTTTTTGGTGCTCTGACAGCTATGCTTTTGGAGCAGTTGAGCGTATAGTACTGACTGAGGAGTCCAGCATCTGTCCCCCATCCCCTGACCTATTAAATCAATCAAATTGCAGGGTGGTCCTAAACACCGGTTCAATGAGAGGGCGCTGGGGGAAATGGATCGACCAGATGCATTCTCCTTCTTCACATTTTCCTTTAACATTGTTCTTTCATGCACTGGTCAATTTTGAGATTTTGGGCTAATTTGCTTCCATAATATGTCTTCTTTCAGACTAGTGGAAAGAAAACGCCCAAAATACACATTTAGTTGTTTATTTTACTACACTTTGTCTATTTGTGTCTGTAGATTTCTCCTAAATTCACCAAAGGTTATCATTAGCTAATACCTCAATTGCGTATTTAAACTTAACATCTCAAAACTTGAAATACATAAAAAATTGTCTTAATGTAAGTAATCAACTGGGGAAGTTTCATGGTAATATCTATTAGTTAACATTTTAACCCCATTCACCTGCAGTGTCTTGCAAAATGTATGGAATTTCACAATACATATCTTTAAAGGCTGTTTTCTCAAAATGAGTTTCTCATATAGTCTGAGCCAGAAATCTCCACTTACATAAACCAACCTTTCCAGTTTTATTCCTATCTATATTCTGAAGGCTTTTACAGAGGGGTTTGTTCATATATCATTCATAGCCTGATTTATATAACATTTCATTCCTTAAAACATGGCAAAAATTGATTTTTTTTGTGGCTGTTGACAGTATTTTCTGATTTATGGAGTGGTAAAAAGAGATATCCAAAATTCCCTCTGTAAAAACCTCTCTAATGTGTCAACAAAATGAATGACTTTTGAACCTGATTTTATCCAATGTTCAGATTTCTGTTCTGGAAATGTATACACATTAGCGCATTTGTAATTAGATAATGCCTCATTTGCATATTTAAACATACAATTTCAGAAAACTTTAAAAAAAAAAAAAATTATTGTCTTAATGTAAGTAATCAACTGGGGATGTTTCATGGTGCTATCTATTAAAATGTTTACCCTATACACGTGCCTGTCTGCAAAAAATCACGTGTCTGATCTCCACAACAACGGCATGTTTGCTTTTGTTTACAGCAGTCGCCTCCTTTCCCGGCTGGATCGCAGCAGCTCCCTGGACTCCTTGCTGGAACGCGGTCGCTTCTTTTCCCAGCTCCGGACTCCCGAACACCACTGGTCCAGCCCGCTCCTCTACCAACCTTCCCGTCACCGGCTTCCTGTCCTGCAGCCCCATCGCTGGTTCCCTGTCCAGCTGTCCCACCACCGGCTCCTGATCTGGTTCTCCGACCTCCAGAGGGTTCCTGTTCCCTCCGCCGGCCTCCACACATTGTCCCCTCCTTCGCCGCCGGCCTACAGAAGGTTACCGCCTTCGCCTCCGGCCTCCAGATGGTCCCCTCCTTCGCTGCCAGCCTCCAGAGGCTGTTTCTCTGCCGGAGAGGCAGGCTCCGGACTCCCGAAGCCTGCCTTCCCGTCACTGGCTTCCTATCCTGCAGCCCCGTTGCCTGCTCCCTGTCTGGCTGTCCCTCCGCCGGTTCCTGATCTGGTTCGCCAGTCTCCAAGGGGTTCCTGCCTTCGCCGCCGGCCTCCAGAGGGTCCACGCCTTCACCTCAGGCATCCAAGGGGCCCCTGCCTTAGGCCTCCAAGGGGATTCAGCCTTCACCGCAGACTTTCCGTCTGGCCTCTAGATGACGTTGATCTTTGTCACGGACCTCGTGCGGTGAGATCCACACAAGGCCAGTCCCCAGGTCGTTCACCCGAGGTCCTCAGCTTCACACCTGGCCAGGCTCCGGGTCATCCGTCCGAGGATCCCAACTCCACACCTGTCCAGGCTCCGGGTCATCCCCCCAAAGTTCCACGTTTGCACCAGACTCTCAGCTGATACCAACCCCATCTGTCCAGGCCTAACTCTGCAGTGACCAACGAGTCTCCGTCGTAACATGAACAAGAGTTTCACTACTCTATGGCAGTAAACACAACACATGGGCCCACTGATGATCACAAGATCCTATAGACATTTGTGGCTGACTAGCAGTAAGGTAACATTTTAATCAGCATGTATTTTACTATGATTATGACTTCAGCTGGCACTACAGTTCCACACACCCACGGTGCCGAGCTGCTAAGGTTAGCTTGACCACAGCACCGGAACCCAGCACTCCATCTAAAAGAGGAAGGCTCAACCTGTAGCAAACACTCTTCTCCATGAACAAAATACTGAGGCTTAAATGCAGGTTTTAATCAGCAGCAGTGCTTGAATGTTGCCTCTTTTTTTAAAGCTAACCTTTAATGCAGAAACGGGTTTTTGGTAGAAGGCCTGTTGCTATAAGTGTGGAGCAATAATTGATGTTCCTTATACATACATCTCCTACCCAGAAGTTGATGATGTTTTATCTGATAACTTCTTTGCAATGGACATCATATAAGGTAAGGTGTCCATAAACAATGCTTAATGCATTAACTTGAGAATCTTCACACTACAAATAGACATACAGCTCAGAAGGAATGGAAGAAGAAAAGTATTATGAGGTAACACAAAAGTATTGCAAGGGAACCCAAAATACTGCGAGGTAACACAAAACATATTGCAAGGGAATGCAAAAGTAGTCTTTGAGAGGTGAGACTTGCATTTGATCACTGAGACAAATTTCTGATATTGTGCAGGCTCATTTATAAGCCAGGTTTTCTTTTGGATCTTACTGTTATCTCAGGAGCTGATAATTTCAGACAAATAAAGATCAGTGCAGTGAGAGAGAAAAAGAGTATTTTAAGATCTTAGGATCAGAGGAAGCTGAATTTAAGAAGTATGAGAAAATAGTCAAAATCTCATTGATGTTAAATTGAGCTCAGTTATGTCTAGGAGAAATAGGCTGGACAAAGAAGAGATCTTATTTTGAATTTTCCTTTCCTCTGGGACATGTTAATGCTATAGAGACACATTTTATAATTATGTTGTTTTCTCCTTTTTTTCTAAACACATTAAGTTAGCTTATTGTTAAAGGAAAAGGAAGGAAATATTGACATACGTATATCTGTCATGTGATCGGATTAACTTTAACTTGCTGGTACACTCAGATCTTCACAGCCTGTAAACAACAAGTAATTGGACCTCACTTGGTGTAATGCAAGCTGGTTGAAGAGGCACCAGTTGTTTGGTCATTCTGAATCTTGTGTAAAGGTACCTCTTAAAGAAGTGGTCTTGTCTCGTGGGAATGTTATTAAAGTACCCCTCCACTCAAAAATGTGTTTTTCTTATGTTTAAGTCCCCTAAAATGTCAGACCTTGACTTTACTGACTTGTATCTGTGCAAGGTTTGTCACTATAGAGGTGTTTTCACATTCTTCTACTGAAGGGGGAGATGTCTGTACACTTCCCTAAAATTTGACTTTCAAACGGACTCCATGTAAGCTAGATTTTGGATGTCACAAATTTAAAAGCCAATCACAATGCCACCGGCAAAGGAACCTGAACCTGAAATGGATATATCTCTCTCACGTACATCCATGCGCTCTTACCAGCACCGGTCAACCTAACTTACAGCAGTGGTGATTTACTTTTTATGTGGGATAACCATGTTAAACAAAATATTATACTTTAAAATGTGCATGGAGGGGAACTTGAACGAATGTTACTAAAAAGGTCAAGCCTTGGCATGTGGAAGAACTAGCAGAGGGTTTGCTAAATTATAACAATCAGAGATGTTAGAGAGAGAGGTATGTTTGCTTTTGTTTTGAATACAGATTAAACTCTTGAAATTACTCTTGACTTGCAGGAGCCCAGAGCAGCAGGGGAGCATAAACAGAAGGAGACATGAGATAAGACCATTACAAGGTATAAAAGAAGTAAACTGCCTTGTGTATCATGCTCTGAGCATTATTAAAGTGACAATACTGTAAGAGATTTCGTCTCATTCCTCTTTGTCAGAGTGGAATTGCAAAATTGCCATAACACCATACAATGGACGAATAGCATGCGCTTCCTGTTTCAGTGCAATCTCCAGCTGGCAGACTCACATGTCAGAGTTCACCTTTGTTCAGCTTTGACTGGGCGAATGTGCCTGGCCAGCCAATAGAAACACTGCTGCACTGTGTTTGGGAATTAAGAAGTTGTTATCCATGTGTGTTTCCTCATTATTTTAGTACATGTAGCGTCGCTCTCTTACACTATTTATAGTTTGTGATTGCTCTGATCAATATTTATTTTTCAGAGCTGTGACATCATCACTGAGTGTGGGGAAATTTGTTTGAATGGAAATGTAAAGTGACCAAACCTTAAGGCCACATTCAGACCAGCATGAGCCCTGTGTGAAAAGACGTGACCCCCACATTCATTTGAATGGAGCCAGTCTGTTGGCGCAGTGGAAAACAACACTCCCCCACTTACGCAACCCCCTGCACTGTTTTAACACAGTGCTGTTTTCGGTCTGAATCCCCACTAATGCCCCTAATGTGCTACTCTCCCTCAAAATCTCTTGGAGGATTGGTGAAATTGACAGTCTGGTTACATTTGCTACAGGCTTACACTTTGTGCAATCACGTGTGGAAAAGAGGAGAGTGAGTGTGAAGAGCTTTTGAGGAGAAGGCTGTGTTTTAGTTAAATCTGATTGTAGCAGACAGGAAACAAGTGTGCGGTTTTTGTTAACTCGATTTTCCACATTTCTCTCTGGAAATGTGAATAATAGGTTAGCCTACTGAAGTGAGAATTATGAGGAGTTTTCAGTTTAAACCATCATGTAGCTAAACAGCGTAAGACTATTATGTTACTCACATTTTTTTAATTGTTGCTTCATTGCATGCCATTTAATTAATAATTTTAATTTAATGAATTCAGTTATTTAATTTAATGAAAATTGTTCAAGGAAAATAAATTACAGGCAACCAACAAAACGATGGAAACAAGGTTTACTATGCTATAAAGTTTGTTGCAACTTCACTGTTATTGTGTGAATGATTGTCCTCCAAAATATGACATCAGCATCATTATGCACTGAAAATACGGTGACCCGACTTTCACCATCTCCAGAAACGTGAATTCAACCCAGAAAGGAACATACAGGCCACTTATTGCTGCAGTATAAAGATACACAGATAACATGGATAATATAATCTCGTAGCTGGTATTTTGGTCCAGGTCTAGGCTTTTCATTTGTATTTGAGAGATCTAATGATAAACATGTCAGTTATTCATTTTGATCATCTGCTAATTGTAATGCAATGCACAGAAAGGAAAGGCTTAAGAAAAAGAGGGAGAGGAGGGATATTGGTATTGGCATATATGTTAGCCTATATGTAAAAGGAATTTGCAGTACACCAAATGTGTTTAAAGTAGTTTAAATTACATTGTCGAATAGAAAGTGCTCTGATCCCATTGTCTACAACACTGATGTATATGATAGTGATGTGAGGTGGGAAAGCACAACAAAACTAAGTACCTTTTTGTATAGTCATACTGGTGCAAATGCACTGCATAATCCACATAGAAAAGGTAATTTTTTTTCCCATTCCAGTTCAGAAATGTACTATATCTACCTCCATATCTCGAATAGTTGAATTGTTCTCCCCTAAAATCAGTATCGTATTGGCCTCAAAAATAAAATCAGTTAAGTTAATTCAATTCAATTTATTCAGGCTCTTGTACAGACTGGAAATCTGGTTGGATGTCATTAAATAAATAGAAAGTAATTAATGTTGGTCTGGTGACTTTAACTATCTTTAACATAAATTGACTTTAAACCCTAACCTTGGATTGCAACAAATAAAACAGTTTAATTGGCCACAATAAGGAGTTAAAGGCGTTAAGCATACTCTTATCTAAAAACAATTATTGCCATTATTGTTCCAATCACACCCTTTGTGCCTGATGTTAATCACACTCTGGCCTCTTTATCACCAAATTCTATATTGTAGTGGATTTGTGTTCAGCCTTCTTTTTTGCATCCTGATAGTCAGTGGTAAAGAGAGATCATGTTGACCTTGTTGATCTGGTGGAAGCATGTTGCTTCTGATGAAGCATGTAAACAGACTCCATTCTCCTTTTGAGACATGGAGCTCTATATTTTGGAGGATCAACATTGTCTCCTCTCACCAGACAGTAGAAGAACTGTTATCAGCAAGGCCTCCTCCACACAAAGGCAGGGATGCGTTCCTTCGTAGGCATGACTAATTGCAGACACTGGATTCACAATTACACTGCAATGGACCCTGTCCTACGTGCTACCACACTGGACTCTGGTCCTGATCTGGTTCAATGGACTTATTGCATTCAGAGACTTCAGTATTTACAGTATAGCCTATAGTGCTTTTTTTGCAGCTCATTCACCCATTCACACACACTTACAGGCCGACGGCAGCAGGCTACCACGCAGGGTGCTGGCCAACCATCTGGGAGTTTAATTTGGGGTTCAGTGTCTTGACCAAGGACACTTTGACATGTGGTGATCAAACCACCAACCCTGTGATCAGTGAACAACCTGCTCTACCTCCTGAGCCACAGCCGCCCTTAAACAATGCTCTCACATCTGCACCGGCCTTGGGTTACAATTTGCCTTTCACCTGTATGTGTATGAGAAGGATGGCTTCACCTTGGTTCAAAAACACGGTTTTCTAAAAATTGTAAGATGCTTTTAGGATAATGTGAAAAATCCAGGGAGAATCCGAAAGAATCAAAAAAGGCAGCTTTTTTGATTCTTTTGTGAATCTATTTTATACCACAACCATCAGCTTCAACACGTTCTGTCTACGGTGTGCGGTCAGCATTGTGTTTATTATTTATGCCACAGAGCCTGCGGTCTATCTTTTGAAAATGTGCTGTCTTTCTATCAAGATGATGTGATGAAGAATGATGTTATGGTATCAAAGTTTGTGAAAAAATATCAAAGTTGTATGAGGTTGCAAAGAGCCGGATCTTTTCACCACACCGTCTGTTACAACTTATAAATAAAGAAGGATCTGGAGACTGTTAAATTCGTTTGAATCATCTTTTATTCAAATAAAGCCAGCTAGGGGATAAAAGTATATGTTTCTTTCGTTTTCCTGATCTTAACAGCGGAGGTGATGTTTCCATCTCATAGTCCCAACACGGTGCTAAGGGCGTTTTTTCCCCTTCTTCAACACTAGGAGTGACCCCTCATCGTCGTCATCCCAAAGCGGTCCTCCCTTTTGAAGTTTATGATATTGCTCGCGAGCACGGGGGTTACTCATCAAGGATGAAGGGATGTTGAGCTCCTGTAAAGTATTTAGAAAGTATTCTCTGGATTTTTTATGTGTGACGGAGAGATTTTTAAACGGGTCTAGCAGGTGTGAGCCTTTCACAATCTCTCCTTTATGGACAAACTCTCCAGAAGGAGCCCATCTGCTCTTGGTTAATTTCTTCATAATGTACTCTGCATTGTTACGGTAGCAAACAGGTAGGTTTTGCAGCACCTCGCTAGCAGTTTCATCCAGCGTTACTTGTTTGTCTTCTCACTGATTTTCTTGTTCCCCTGATTCTTGGGTTAGAGTCAAAGTGATACGATGGTCATCTTTCTCATCTTGTTTGAGTAATGCTAGGTATCTTTGCAGCAAAGCGTTGTATTTTTTAGTTTTATCATGGGCTTTCAAACCCTTTTCATTTAACACATCCCTCATTTTTACATCCAAATCATTTTCTGCCGTACGTCTCATCGTTTCCCCGGCGCTGGGAGCAGAAGCTACTGACTGATTCAGACGGTTTAGCTGTTGCGGCGAAATCAAAAACATCTTTTGACTCATGATTTATCTTCTAATAAGCCCTCCCAGCAGCTCTCAGTACCACAGCTGACAGCAAAGGTAAAAGAAAACCTCCAGACTGTTTTCTCAGAGCCTGGTGTTTGGTTTTTAGACTGTTTTTTTTATTGGCCAGCAACCTGATAATTTATGAGTTTTTTATATTGATCCGAGGTCAGGGCAATGTTTCCTTTTAAGAGGAAGCGCCTTTTTTCCTTTTTAAGGAGAGCTCGCACAGAGACTGCAGAAAGTCAGATGAACAATGGTTGAGAATATCTTTACGTTTCCGAGGTGTGGCGTGACATAAAGCGCATAGTAAAGGCGCATTTCTTTTTAAACACGCCGTCATGCTGGATCAGGACTTGGATTTAGGTAGATAGACGACGGGCCACTGATGGGGGAGTATTCCTGTCCTTAGTCTGTATTGTTCTGGGCAGCCGGGTGTGAGATCGATGATTAAATACCCGTGAGGATCTTTGGTAGCATCTTCAAAACTTTCTAATAAAAAGGCTTTTCGTCCGGGAAACATTTGTTAAGCCAATATATTCAACTGTAATCTGTCTCGAGGGTTTTTAAATAGTACCAGATAATTACTGTTTAAACTGATGGTGCAGCTGTGTTTACCTTGATGGAAAAGATTTTGAGTCAGCATCATGACGGACATGTTCTTGTGATGTCTGTATTGTGTAAAAATTTTGACTACATCGGGATGGTCAGAGGCCTGAAAAATGACATCGTCCAAAATAATCAAATGATTTTGATCAGAGGGAAACAGTTTTTCATCATCAAAAGAAGGAGGCAGGCCTTCAACAAATTTAATCTTTTTATTCTTCTTTTGCAGTTCAGCATACAACGGTTGAAACGATGTAAAAATCCATACAATGTTATCAGAAAGTATATCCATCACATGATTACAGTTTTCCAAAACAGACTTTACAAAATAAGTCTTGCCACAGCCACTCGGTCCTGTGAGCAGACAAGAAAAAGGCACTTTCAGTCCAGTCATTTTCTCCTCAATAACCAAATGGCAATGTATGTCCTAGACTCAGTAGCCGTCTCTTATCATATACAACTCTGAGCTTTTTTTGGAATGATGTCTTTTTTAGAAGGAAGCCTTTCTTATCTCGCACAATACGGTGTTGAGGGATTTCAAGGACCCCCCTCTCGTCAGAGTTTTGCACACAATCCTGAACCAGGTCTTTGATGCTATCAGAGAGAGATAAACAATACTTTCTGTCACTTTTTGATTGATGGATGATGGATGGTGACCTTTGACCTTTGATTAACCCCCCCCCCCCCCCCGGGAACTCCCTCCGGAAGTGCGTCACGCCGGAAGTGCGTCACGCCGGAAGTGCGTCATGCCGGAAGTGTGTGGCCTTATGCGTGGACCAATGAGCGTGAGGCAGGCGTGGTTAGCAGGAGCCAATGAGCGTGAAGCATGCGTGGTGAGCAGGAGCGAATGGGAGTAAAGTAGGCGTGGGAATGAAAAACCCTAGAAATTAAATAATATGATTAAATAATTCAATCATTTAAGTGAAATCAATAGTATCAAAAGTATAAAAATAATTGACAAATTTACCATCTGTAAAATCTAATCTTTCAGGAGCAAAAGACACGTCCTTCTCTGTTGTCTGTCCGGTGCAGAGTGAGGTGTGAATGAATTGGAAAGATGTGGGAGGGTAGGCGGAGTTTGCGTGAACCAAAGGGAGGGTTAGCCAATGGGAAAATAGGTTAGGAGGAGCTTGCTTGAGGCGATGATTCTGTGAAAATGTGAAATAAAAAATAAATGATTAAAGTTTTAAAGCTGAATAAATGTCCAGATATCTGTTGATGAATGTCTACATGCAGCATCTCTTGCAACTCCTGTGCAGATTGTGTGAAGATCAAGGAATGAGGGCGTCAGATTGTCCTTTGTAATACTATTGCCCTAAAGACAGTTTGAAATCGGCTATACATCCTGTGTCCCTAAAAGATCAATGTTTCAAGCTCTTTCTGAGGGCCCATTGTATGAAGACAAATCAAGAAATGTCTCTTTACGGTCTTAAGGCATATTTAAAAAAGATTATACTTTAAAGTTTCACAATATCATAATAGGAAATTACAATAAGTGTCTTTAACACTGAGCCTGATGTCAAATGTCAAAGTACATTCGTATGTATCTGTGTGAAGCCTCGTGTTGGAGCTCTGGATAATAAACATCTCAAATGACAAGAAAGTAAATTAATTGTTAAACCTCAGAGGCTAATCTCTGCACCAAACACACACACACACACACACACACACACACACACACACACACACACACACACACACACACACACACACAGGAATCAGAGAAGATCAAGAGGTTATGTGTTGACAGGCCGGAGTCGGTACCCTTTAGCTGTCACCCCGCACCTGCAGTAAATTAGGGGTAATTTAGATAGAAATGGGAATGTTTGCATATGAGTGTTGGCAGACCGGAACAGGCATCCTGTCGGTATAGACTGTTTGGTCATTGCATTGTTTTCACACACACAGGAACTTATAAAGATAAGGGTTACCTAGTGACTGTGGATAATAAAAACTTGGAGAATGGATTGCAGCGTCCTTGTGAAGATCAAGAAGATTGGAGGAAGTGTGAAATTTATGCATTTACATAGTATTGTGTACCTGGAGGAGCACTAGGTATATAACCAGTTGCATCCGATCTAGCAGGGATAATGTGTGTGTGTTTGGAGAGGTCTCTGTGTTGTGCCTCCATATCTATCTGAGAGAATAGAACTTCTGAACCTGACAGCGGAGAATGGCTCAAGCATCCGGTAAATTATCTATATCTTTAAAGCTAAATTTTATGCGTTTAAACCTTTAGGCAGAAACATAGGGAATTTTTCATTCTTTGCAGTGACTCTAAACGGAGGGGTGAACCTTCAAGCAGAGGAGTCTGGTAAGTACAGGTCTACATTATGTATTTTTAATACTAAAATATCTAAAACACTTTTATTTCCTACCGTGATTATAAATTATACCTTTCAGATTCAGCAACTGATACCTCAACATCCGAAACCTCGTCTGATACTGACTCCTCATCTGTGCTTTCAGAGGCAGTACCAGGTGAGTTGCTACATTTTTTACCAGTTTTTTAAAACCTAAAACTTACGCAGAATATTTATCAAAAACTTTTTCTCATGCTAGATCTGTGGGGCGAATTGGACCAATATTTCCAAGAAGGGTTATCGCCATCATCACAGCCACAGGATGACGCAACGGGGCATACCTCAGACGGTCAAAACATTATACATTCTTTAGAAGCTGCCCAGTTAACCGGAAGAGATCCAGCTGATGTGATACCGCATCAGAATTTTGAAGATCAACCGCCATTTCACCGGGAGTCCGTCTCACCCGCTAATCAACCGCTGATGACCGCGGAGAGGCCTCAACCAGCGGACAGGGATCCAGGATTCTCATCGGGTCGCAACCGCAGGAGAACCAGTTCTGAGATTCCTTACCCGAGATCCCGCGGGGCTTCCAGCGAAGGATTTCCATCGGCATGTTGTAAGTCTATTTGCTGTTTAAATTGTTTTACAGTACATTGTGAGACGATTCAATCATGCCGTATAAATGTAATAATTACCCAGAAGGGAGCAATGTACGTTCCTTTTCTCTCATTTTACATCATAAGCATACACGGAAGGTTTTGTATGTGTGAAATTAAATAGGCCATGCTTAAAAACGAACTTTCTACAAAAGCGGTGTTTCATAAGGTATATTTGACTGTGTGTCGTTACAAGCTATTAACTGTGACGGTTGAGTTATAGTGTTATCTTGGTGTTTTTTTTTAATTTACGAATAAGATGCTATAAATTCTGGGGTTTTTGCTTTTGTTATTCTCATCAGTCTCTCTTAAACAGCTGTTTTTGGTCCTTACTCTTGGCTTCACAGCATGTTGTGACTCTCTCGCTCACACACACACACACACACACACACACACACACACACACACACACACACACACACACATGGTCTGGCTGTTTGTTTACATACCTTAAGGGGTTGCTGTGTTTATGAAGTTAATGTTTTCTTTTTTGTTTCTCTTTTTCTTTTTTGTCTCCAGCAAACAGACCCAGGTCCAGACCATCCAGGTGTCATCGCTGCTGCGGAGCTACACACCAGCAATTGGAGCTGATGTCTAGAGCCTTTTGGCTCCTCTGTCAGAAGTTAGGTGTACAAAGTGACAATTTGTAAACTGTTTCAGACTGTGATTTTTATCATCTGTATAATTGCAATGATGCTGATTTAAGGTTTTAAAAGCGTTTGATTTGTATGAGGTCATGGATCAACA
Organism: Siniperca chuatsi; assembly: GCF_020085105.1. Lineage (NCBI taxonomy): Eukaryota > Metazoa > Chordata > Actinopteri > Centrarchiformes > Sinipercidae > Siniperca > Siniperca chuatsi. Next base: position 19,095,573 of record NC_058045.1, on the reverse strand, counting down.
CGCATTATTAGCTTTGTTAGAGAGTTTAACAGACACAGTAGCACAAAATCTCCAGAATGCGTCGGGTTTTCAAAACAATTTAACTGAACGTGATTTGAATGAAAACGACTCAGCCGCTACATCTAACAGCTCCGAACAGCCTGTAGATCCACTCCTTGCTTTAAATCAAGCTCTCGCTAACCTTGAACAGTTAGAGAATGAATCATCACCAAATGAAACAATCAGAATAAATAATGTCCAACTCGAACAAAGTCCCACTTTATCAGACCCTCAGACGCCTCCAAACTACATCGATCTCAGCATACCCAGTCCTCCCGTGCAGCAGGGAGGTGCTCATATTTCCCCACAACCACGCGTTGTGCGGCGGCCGATTTGCAAATTATCAAATCAGACAGTTGTTAAACTTTCCACCCCCTCTTAACGCTGATGGAATAGTGGATTACAGCATTTTTTACAATACAGCTCTACAGCATGCCGATGCGTTACTACAAAATGCATTAGCATACGTGACTCCTCAGGACGCGGTACAGTTAGAGCTGCGCGGGGAAAATCTCCCTAGTAACGTCTCGGTCGTCTTGTCTAATGACGAGCTCCCCAGCCTAGCCGACTTTGAAAGGCTCTTACTCCGTGTTGTGCAGTCTAACTGGGCCGTTATGGCGATGGTCAGCTAGAACTTGTTGTAGAAGTGATCCAGAACCCTAGGGGTGGGGAAACGAGTTCTTGGGAAAATGCTAGACAGTGAAATCATTAAAAAAAAACGTTTTCTGTACGTTGTCCACAACAGAGAGAATCAACTATGTTTTGCCATCTGTCTGGCTCATCTGTTAGATCCTGATATCAGCGATAGAGAAGCCCTCGAACGCGGTAGACAGATTCAAATTGATGTAGGATTAGACGAGCAGACAGCTGTATCCTTTAGCGACATCCCTAAATTTGAAACCGCGTTGGACTGTACAATTGTAGTGTTTTACAGAACCGAGGAAGACAGAGCTCTCCGCAAATTCTTGACAAATAGCCCAAGACGGAGTAAAACCCTGATTTTGTTTCTCTTCCAAAATCACTACTATGCGGTTAAAAATCTCAAAGCCTTTCTAGGTTCGCCTTTATGTTTGTGAGCACTGCTTTACAGGTTTCAACACCGTGTTAGGCCATACTTGTGAAGCTCGTTGCACCGTATGCTTTGACCCCAGTTGCACACAGAGGCTGTGTGAACCTGTTGTGTGTGACCAATGCAACAGAACGTGTCGCTCGCCTTTCTGTTTGGCCAAACACAAAGAACCTACAGAGAGATCGAGAAGTCAAACATATGCCAGCGCTTGTGCTTTGTACAAAAAATGTACCAAATGTGCAATGCTGTACTACTGTGCTATAAACGGTAACGGTAAACAACACAAATGTCAGACTGCGAAATGTAAAATTTGCGACGAGAAATTGACCTCTGACTCTGAGACTGAGGTTCATCAGTGCTACATCCAACCGATACCCCCTGAAACAAAACACAATGAAAAAGTGGTGTTTTATGATTTTGAAACATACGTTGACAAGAACGGCGTTCACGTTCCATTTTTAGTGTGTACACGAACCTTAGATGGTAAAACATGGAGCTCTCAGGGTGCAGATTGTGCCAAAGAGTTTCTACTGCATTTCAGACGTCCTTTGTACAAAAACGCTGTGTTTATTGCGCATAACGCCAAAGGGTTTGACAGTTACCTCGTTATCAAAGCCATGGTCGAACAGGGATTAAAGCCCTCTTTGATTATGCAAGGATCAAAAGTAATTTGCATCACCGATAACGATTACAAACAAAGATACATCGACTCTCTATCCTTTTTAACCATGCGTTTAGCTAATTTCCCGAAAGCGCTCGGTTTCAATGATAAAGTAAAGGGGTACTTTCCTCATGGTTTCAGCTCAGAGGCCCATTTGAGTTATACAGGCGAGTACCCTCCCCCTCAGGCTTACGGTATTGAAACCATGACAACGGAGCAACTAACAGACTTTTACAGCTGGTATGCGACGGTGCGGCACGGCACATTCAACTTCATGAAAGAGGCTCGCCTCTATTGTCAAAATGATGTAGACATTCTCGCTGAGGGTTGCATGCTTTTCAGAAAACAGTACATTTCTGAAACCGCCGTTGACCCCTTCAGCCGTGCGACCATTGCGTCGGCATGCATGAAGGTGTTTCTGACAAACTTTCTACCACCTAAAACATTAGCGATCCCCTCTCCGGACGACTACAGGCGTCAGTTCAAGACATTTTCAAACGCCGGTATCCAGTGGTTAGAGTGGTTGTCACACACCCGCGGCATCCCTATCCAGCATGCTTTAAATAAGGGGAAAAACAGCTGGGGCGCTTCTTTGTAGACGGGTATGCTGAGATCGCTGGGGTGAAATATGCCTATGAGTTTCTAGGATGTTTCTATCACGGCTGTTCAATTTGTTATCAAGCGCACGACACCTGTCCTCTGACGGGTCGCCCCTTCGGAGAGCTGCACACGCGCGCTGAGGAGAAATTACGTGAGTTAGAAGCCACGCACAAGGTAAAACTCATCATCATGCGTGAGCACACGTGGACGATGCTGAAAAATCTCATCACGGGCTGAAGGAGTTTCTCAAACAATATAAGGCTCCACAACCGTTGTCACCCCGCTGAAGCTTTTGTACGGAGGGCGTACCTCTGCTATAAAGTTGAGACACACCGCTGCGTCGAACGAGACAATCTCTTATGTAGATGTGACATCTCTCTATCCGTACTGTAACACCAACTTCCCCTATCCTCTCGGGCACCCTGAAATAATCTATAAAGATTTCCAAGAACCTCAAAGCTACTTTGGGCTAATCAGGGCTAGGGTCTACCCACCGAAAGAGTTGTACTTTCCAGTCCTGCCCTATAGAACGACGGGGGGTAAGCTTGTGTTTACCCTTTGCCGAGCATGCGCAGAGCTCAATCTGCAGGAGGGTCCGTGTCGGCATAGCGATGATGACAGGGCGTTGACAGGTGTCTGGGTCACTCCTGAATTTAACAAGGCTTTGGAGATGGGCTATCGGATAGCTGAAATAACTGAGGTATGGCACTTTGATAGACGCAGTGATTCTATTTTTGTTGACTATATGCACACTTTTCTGAAAGGTAAACAGGAAGCTTCGGGTTACCCTTCCGACGCTGCAGATCAGGAAAGCAGAGAAAAGTACATCAGCGATTATCGTGCAAACCCAGGGATTTTGCTGGAGGCGGATAAAATCAGACCAAACCCTGCTAAAAGACAAGTGTCTAAATTATGTCTGAACTCCTTTTGGGGTAAGTTTTATGCAGAGAAGCAACCAAACACAAACCAAACTAGTCACAGACCCGGAAGAATTCTTTAACCTCATGTTTTCTGAAAAATATAAAGTCAACTACTTCTCCTTCGTCAGTGACAAAGTGGCTTTGGTTCAGTGGTCTTTACGGAGACCGCTGTATCCCGCTACCAAACAAGGTAGATAATGTTTTTATAGCCGCTTTCACCACAGCCTACGGACGCCTGACTTTGTACAGATATTTGGAACAGTTGCAAGATAGAGTCCTTTACTGCGACACAGACAGCCTCATCTACGTCACAAAAGAGGGAGAGACGCAGCTCAAGCTGGGTAATTACCTGGGAGATTTGACGGATGAGTTAGGGGGAGATAGCATTAAAGAATTTGTGGCGGCGGGTCCAAAAGTTATGCTTACCAAACTCGAAACAACAAGGTTGTTTTACGATAAAAGGCATTACGCAGACGCACCAATGCTGTGAAATTGTCAACTTTGATAGCGTTAAAGACCTGGTTCAGGATTATGTGCAAAACTCTGATGAGAGGGGAGTCCTTGAAATCCCTCAACACAATATTGTGCGAGATAAGAAAGGCTTCCTTCTAAAAAACACGTCATTCCAAAAAAAGTTCAGAGTTGTGTATGATAAAAGACGGCTGCTGAGTCTAGGACATACACTGCCTTTTGGTTATTGAGGAGAAAATGTTTTCACCCGAAGAAATTGATTTTGACCCCAGATTGAAAGTGCCTTTTCTCTTGTCTGGTCACAGGACCGAGTGGCTGTGGCAAGACTTATTTTGTAAAGTCTGTTTTGGAAAACTGTAATCATGTGATGGATATACTGCCTGATAACATTGTATGGATTTTTACATCGTTTCAACCGTTGTATGCTGAACTGCAAAAGAAGAATAAAAAGATTAAATTTGTTGAAGGCCTGCCTCCTTCTTTTGATGATGAAAAACTGTTTCCCTCTGACCAAAATCATTTGATTATTTTGGGACGATGTCATTTTTCAGGCCTCGGACCATCCCGATGTAGTCAAAATTTTTACACAATACAGGCATCACAAGAACTTGTCCGTCATGATGCTGACTCAAAATCTTTTCCATCAAGGTAAGCACAGCCGCACCATCAGTTTAAACAGTAATTATCTGGTACTGTTTAAAAACCCTCGAGACAGATTACAGTTGAATATATTGGCTCAACAAATGTTTCCCGGACGAAAAGCCTTTTTATTAGAAAGTTTTGAAGATGCTACCAAAGATCCTCACGGGTATTTAATCGTCGATCTCACACCCGGCTGCCCAGAACATTACAGACTAAGGACGGGAATACTCCCCCATCAGTGGCCCGTCGTCTATCTACCTAAATCCAAGTCCTGATCCAGTATGTCGGCGCGCTTAAAAAGAAATGCGCCTTTACTACGCTTTATGTCACGCCACGCCTCGGAAACGTAAAGATATTCTCAACCATTGTTCATCTGACTTTCTGCAGTCTCTGTGCGAGCTCTCCTTAAACCTCTTAAAAGGAAACATTCCCCTGACATCGGCTCAATATAAAAAACTCAGAAAACAAAAGAAAATTATCAAGTTGCTAGCCCAAAAAAAACCAGTCTAAAAACCAAACACCAGGCTCTGAGAAAACAGTCTGGAGGTTTTCTCTTACCTTTACTGTCAGCGGTGGTGCCGATATTTGGAGAGTTGCTGGGAGGGCTTATTAGAAGAAGATAAATCATGAGTCAAAAGATGTTTTTGATTTCGCGCAACAGCTAAACCGTCTGAGTCAGTCGGTAGCTTCTGCTCCCGGCGCCGGGAAACGATGAGACGACGGCAGAAAATGATTTGGATGTAAAATGAGGGATGTGTTAAATGAAAAGGGTTTGAACGCTCATGACAAAATAAAAATACAACGCTCTGCTGCAAAGATACCTAACATTACTCAAACAAGATGAGAAAGATGACCGTCGATCACTTTGACTCTAGCCCAAGAATCGGGGGAACAGGAAAATCAGCGAGAAGACAAGCAAGTAACGCTGGATGAAACTGCTAGAGAGGTGCTGCAAAACCTGCCTGTTCGCTACCGTAACAATGCAGAGTACATTATGAAGAAATTAACCAAGAGCGGATGGGCTCCTTCAGGAGAGTTTGTCCATAAAGGAGAGATTGTGAAAGGCTCACACATGCTAGACCTGATTAAAAATCTCTCCGTCACGCATAAAAAATCCAGAGAACCCAAGGGATGGATGGGGTTTCTAAATACTTTACGGGAGCTCAACATCCCTTCATCCTTGATGAGTAACCCCCATGCTCGCGAGCAATATCATAAACTTCAGAAGGGAGGACCGCTTTGGGACGACGACTATGAGGGGTCACCCCAAGTGTTGAAGAAGGGAATGAAAAAAAAACAGACGCCCTTGGCACCACGCTGGGACTATGAGATGGAAACATCACCTCCGCTGTTAAGATCAGGAAAACGAAAGAAACATATACCTTTATCACCTAGCTGGCTTTATTTGAATAAAAATGATTCAAACGAATTTAACAGTCTCCAGATCCATCTTTATTTATATAAAGTTGTAACAATCTTTAAACATTTGTAAAGAACAGACGGTGTGGTGAAAAGATCCGGCTCTTTGCAACCTCATACAACTTTGATATTTTTCACAAACTTTGATACCATAACATCATTCTTCATCACATCATCTTGATACAAAGACAGCACATTTTCAAAAGATAAACCGCAGGCTCTGTGGCATAAATAATAAACACAATGCTGACCGCACACCGTAGACAGAACGTGTTGAAGCTGACTGTTGTGGTATAAAATAGATTCGCAACGGTTTTCTAAAAATTGCAAGATGCTTTTAGGATAATGTGAAAAATCCGGGAGAATCCGAAAGAATCAAAAAAGCTGCCTTTTTTGCCTTCCTCAAGAGTGAGGGCCAGCCAGTGCTCTCCTGGTTCGTGTGCAGGGTGTGTGTTGACTATAAAAAAGGCTGGAAATCTAAAGGACTGACGCAGTAAAGGTAACTGATCAGCGGCCCACACTCCGCAAAAAGCATCTCCTAGTAAATGACGTAGTAACCCGTCCAATTGGTGATTGTTCATATTGTCTCAGTAATAGTCCACAAGCACCTGTCGTTTGGAATTAATCTCCAAAATAGACTCGTAACAAGCATAAACGATGAGAGTGGTAGTATGGGGCAGCGGCTCTCTGAATCTCATTTCCAGTCTTAAACTTCCGTTGGAAACGCATGCGACAATGCATCAGCATCTTCGCAGGCGTTGAGATTAAAAACAAACAAAGAGTAGCCCTGCTGAAATTCCTCCCTGTCGATGCTTAGAGGTAAATCTTTCAAGTGTCTCCCGTAGCGGTAAACATATTATAAAACTCTCTGACAGATAACCCTGATTAAATTGAGGTTGGAAAGCTTTGGCGGGCACCTGTCTCCCGTCCTGACACAGAGCCATGTATTCAACGTTGTTGTGAATAAAATTGAAGGGTGACAGATCTCTTTTTCCTGTGAAGGCTTCATGGTTCACCATGGCTATCACTAGATATTTAGGCATCGTCCCCAGGAACAGATTTTCCTGGTTACATATTCTGGAATTCTCTGGGATGGAGTAGGTTTTTACGTTCACGCGTGATAATGGGTAAAGAGCGTTGCCCCTCATTAAAGCTGACGCGTGGCCTAAACGCACTGCGGGGAAACAGTGACTTTCTTGACAAACAACGAGGCCCCAGTATTTTTAAACGGAAAGTGCTGGCGGCGTTGCCCATGAGACAGAAGGCGTCATTAGCTCTGGTCAGCTTAATTCTCAAATCCACAGAGTTCAAGAGAAGCCTCTCGCAGAAAAATATGTCTGCGTGAAGAGGACCTAGTAGGTGAAGTTCTTTAGATTCTGAGGTAAACCGGGCTCTCTGATTTAATCCCCTGTTCGGCCCGTTATTTGGTACTATAGAGTCCATAGCACCGGCCGTGTCTTTGTAAAATAGCCCTGCAGTGAACTGACTTTTCAGCGTATCGTCTGAATAGTTGAGGAGGGTCTCTATCATCGCTCTGTAAGGGTGAGTTGCGCTGGATTGTGAAATTAACCTATCCCCCAGAATAACGTCGCATTGGTTAAAAATTGTGTTCAGAGGATAATTGATGAGGCCTACGCGGCGCGGCGGCGGCTAGGTTTGAGCCGTCAGCGTCGGTAATTTTCACGAAGATGAATCAAAGTATCATTCAGATCCATGTATTTTTCCCCATCTCCGGGATAAAAATTCAATAGGACCTCCGTCGGTAATGGATGCCAAAGGCAGGACTTCTGTGTAGAGCTTTTCATCGATAGACAGTTGCGTCATAGGTGCTGAAAATAAATCCAGCTCACCCATAGTGCATTCGGCTGATTTGTGATGTAAAAGCGCCATATTTGTTTTCTAGAATATATCTCCGGAGCTCGCAACAGCGTGCTTTCCTTTGGACTTACTTCTCCCTACTGATTTTCTCTTTTTGACCTACGCACTTTTACTCGCTGCCCGGAGGTCTCTTCCTCAGTCGTCTGGCTAAAACCATCATACCGCGGATCCTTCTTGAGCCCGTTGTCCGATCGACCCCTATTCTACTAACAGCGTGGCCTATCACCTCCGAGGCAATGTTTTTGCGGCTGATTTAAGATGAGGCTTAGCAATGGCAAATCCTTTTTCATCAACGGCGATACAAAACGAAATATTTTAGAAAAAATCGAACCGATTCCTCTCCCGTACATAACAGGCGCCCCGTAAAAACCGGGGAGAGCGCCTCCTACTTGATTCTCATAATAACTCACAAAACGGTGAGGATCGTGTCTCTGATGCATCATTTTGTTTTTGTCACAGAGGATTTTTTTTGGAAGGTCTAAAATGGAGTTTCACGATAGTCTTCCCAAAGGTAAAATTTATAGGTTTATTTTGATCCGTCTTTATCTCAATGTGGATGTTTTCGATGTGCTGCTTGACCACCGGTAGGTAGCAGGGCGGATTAAAATACTGCGTGATGACGTCCCCGTACGTTCCTTCTATAGCGATCGTTCTCAAGAGCGGAGCGTAAGCGTCACCAACCAGCTGATGTCGTACCACATCACTATAACAATACATATGGTAAAATCCACCCTTTATATCAGCCGGATACGGAGACATCCTTTCATTAAAAATAACCCATTCTCCCGGGTTAACCCCCATGATGTAAGCCAGAGGGGGGTAAAATCGTAAATGATATTGACCTCCTGCCTGAAATTCAAATCTCTTTTGAATGGAGCTAAACCTTAAATAAATATCAGAGTTAATTTTTCTAAGGAAGGCGTTCAGCTCTGTCTTGAGCTGCTCCAGATCGTGATAATAACCTGCCCTAAAACCCTGACGGGTGAACACCTCACTCTTTGAAGCATCATTATCATCATCTTTTGGTTTATTCCTCCATTCAAAATAAGCATCCTCCTAGAAATGTTAAACCAGGTGTGGGGGTATGAAATCTCTGTCAGAGCTACCTCCCACGGGCCTTCTAAATCAATATGCTGCGCTAAATCAACGTGGTAGCTGGAGCTCGTGTTATTTTTAAATACATTGCGACTGGCGTTGGAGGGTAGGACAACGTAGAACCCTTCTCCTGTGATTTGGTCCATGTTCTAATGATTCAGATTCGACGTACCTATTTGATTTTATACATTTTTCAGGTCGCTTGCCTTGACCCAGCTGTTGAATTTCTCAGGCCAGTTTTTCCAACGCACCAGCATTTGTTTTTTACCCCTGAAAACACGCTCGTCCAGAATTTCTTCAACTTGAAACGCTTTGTCTTTACCGACCTTGACTTTTTGCAACTCTGCTTCGTAAAAACGAGCCTTGGATAGGTTCTCCGTCATAATCTTTCAGTTTGTACACAGGGGTTGGCGGGGTATACATTCGGTTACTGTGAACAATTCGTCGGTAAAACTCTGTTGATATTTTTATCGAACACTCCTCTCAGTTTGGATATTCTCACCAAATCCCCTTCCTTAAAATGCATCTTTAATTTGTTTTTGTCGCGTATGGGAAATGTTCCATACAGGTTTTCAAACACTCGAGAGGCGTTTTCTGGCGTCGCCTGCATAGGCGTCATTTTTATACTTTTATGATAACTGTTATTGTAGCTGTCAAGCAATTCCTGTAAGGCGCCCACGTACCTCACGGGTGTTTGTAGCCGTAAAATACCTCCACATTCGTGTTTTCAACGTTCGGTTAAATCTTTCAATAACAGACGCTTTCAGTTCACTGGCTGTTGCAAAATGATTCATTCCTCGTTTCTTCATCAACCCCTCAAAGCTTTTGTTAAAGAATTCTTTGCCCGCGTCCGTTTGTAACTTTTCAGGGATCCGACTTTCTTTTAAGATAGAGTCAAAGGCCTTAGAGACCTCAGCCCCTGTTTTTGTCTTCAAAGCTCTGGCATAAGCCCGTTTTGAAAATACATCGATGACCGTGAGTAAATAATTGTACCCGTCATTGTGTTCAGTTAAGGCCTGCATATCACAAAGGTCTGCCTGGAACTGATTTAGAGGCCGTGGTACAAACACTCTATTTCTGACAAAATGTATCCTGGCGGTTTATGCAGAGTATACGAGTCCTGTTCCGATAAAAAATCTTTGACCCGTTCTACGTTGACTTTTTTCCCCATTTCATCCTGCACGGCTCTGCGTAGTCGTTCCACTCCCCCAAAACTACCAGGATGTGAGGGCTTATAATACACTTTTTTCATGACACGTTTTTCAGCCATGTTTCTGGTTGCCCTCTCTAGGGTTTTTGAAAACAAACAATGAGACACAAGCTTCTTTAAATCGTTTTTTTATTGATTATAAACACACAGCATTTCTCAAAGTACAGGAGGTTAACTTCAACACATTGATTCCATACATTTGGTAAATATCATCGTGTAATGTTCTCAATTCATTCCAGGTATTCAGATACATGTTGTTTTGTACACAATAACTCATAACGTCTACAAATAAAGTGTAAAGAGTAAACAGATGAGACATTTTCATGCAAGAATCTTTAGTCATCTCTTTTATAATTTTACAAAAGGTATCAGATACAGAGCATTTGTTTACCGTTAGCAATGTGTCACTTACTATCTGTTCCCAATTTTCAACATTTCGAACAACATCCAAAATCTTTTCTAGTCTTGCGACTTCGTCTCTAAAGTAAAAAACATTGTCATCCGCAACATGGGTGACTCTGTTTTTAATCACCTGATCTAAAACAATGATTAACTGGTTAACGATTACACGTTCCTCTACATAATTTAGAAATTTTCTGCAAAAGTTACCCATTTTTTTTTTTTATTTATTTATTTTTTAATTACTCAATCCCCTTCCAAAAGTCCGCCACATTGTTCATCAGTTCAATCTTTTTCTCGTCTTGACCGATCAGAGCGTCGTACATCTTCTCCAATTTCTCTCCGATGCGTCTTGTCTTTTTGAGGTTATGAAGAAAGGCCTCGGAAGCGCCATGGACTCTGTATGCAGACACATGGATATGGCATGCCTGAAGCGCCCGTTGAATGGCTTTGATGAAACGATCCGTCCAAAGCCGCTTCGTCAACTCGTTATAGTGCCGATGGAAGAAATAATCTGGCATCTCAAACAGACATTCGTGTTGTAGCTGGCTCGGGTGATCAATTTGACAGCCGTTACAGATTTCAGATCTGTACACGGTCAGAACCTTGCTCAACAGGCGAACCACCACGGCTCTCACCGTGTTCAGAAATAGGTCAGAGAGCACCCGTCATGCTTGTCCTCTTCTCTTCCTTAGGAGGGGGTGGTGAGGCGCTTGGAGTTGAGGATACCGAAGAAGAAGAAGAGGGCCAGTCAGGGGAGGGAGATGGTGATGGAGGAGGCAGAATCCAGTCAGGGGTCCCCGGCGGTGAAGGTGGGGGTGTCGTATCAAGGGTGGGGCTCCCAACACGCGGTGGTGCTGTTGCTGTAGGGGTCCTGAAGGTATCCGGGCTCCCAGGTCGCAGGATACAAGGGAGAGACATGGCTTTTCTCAGAATCGGAGGTGATTCTATGCTTTCTGGTTGCGGTAGAAGAGGAACAGACATGATTTGAAGAGGAACAGACATGATTTGAAGTTGCAGGGGGGTATCCGTTTTAAGCGGAATGAATTACGGGCGGAGTCAGAGGAGGAGTCGGGGCGGTGTCTTCTGTGAACAGAGTCTTTCTTATCATCAGAATGTCTCTCGATGTCTGACTTCTTAGGAAGAGATCCTTCAGTTTTTCTGCTTTTTCAATCATCATTTTCATCCACACCTTGAGGGGCAGACGTAATGACGTCTGGAACACACCGCATTCGGTATTGAAATATTCCAAGACAAATTCGTCCGAGTGTTCATCTCCTTCGACCGCCTGATGGCTTGTGCGGTAGAACCATCTGCCGGAACCCGAGCTTTTCGTCTCCCAAATGCTGCAGGTTACAATTTTTTTCGGGGCGAGTGCCGGTGGAAATTCCTGTTTAACCCGCACAAACGTTTGCGTCTGTTTGTCTTTCGTCGCAGGTTCCTTTCCTTCATTTGTTCTGAGGTTGTTTGACACCACCAGATTCAACACAGACCAGTCCACTGATGTAAGCGCTGCTTTTGGAGTGAGGGGTCCAAACGTTTCTCCTTTCTCCAGCTGGTAAAAACAAAGTTCGTTGACTTCATAATTGAACGCATATCCCCACGCCTCCATTTTCTAAATCCCATTCCTCCTGAAGCGTGCTGGGGAGGTGTCTGGATCCGAGCCAAATACAACACCTGTTTCTTGGGTGCGCCCCCTAGTGTCGCATTTTGATAATGCGTCACAGGCGTCTGGCTGATCATCTTCAACTGTTTCATCTTGTTTGTTGGTTCAGACCGGAAATATTCTGCTTTTATTTTATTTTTTCGCCGCAAGCTCCTCCTAACCTATTTTCCCATTGGCTAACCCTCCCTTTGGTTCACGCAAACTCCGCCTACCCTCCCACATCTTTCCAATTCATTCACACCTCACTCTGCACCGGACAGACAACAGAGAAGGACGTGTCTTTTGCTCCTGAAAGATTAGATTTTACAGATGGTAAATTTGTCAATTATTTTTATACTTTTGATACTATTGATTTCACTTAAATGATTGAATTATTTAATCATATTATTTAATTTCTAGGGTTTTTCATTCCCACGCCTACTTTACTCCCATTCGCTCCTGCTCACCACGCATGCTTCACGCTCATTGGCTCCTGCTAACCACGCCTGCCTCACGCTCATTGGTCCACGATAAGGCCACACACTTCCGGCATGACGCACTTCCGGCGTGACGCACTTCGGAGGAGTTCCCGGGGTTAATCAAAGGTCAAAGGTCACCATCCATCATCCATCAATCAAAAAGTGACAGAAAGTATTGTTTATCTCTCTCTGCTATCAAAGTTGACAATGTCACAGCATTGGTGCATCTGCGTAATGCCTTTTGCGTAAAACAACCTTGTTGTTTTGAGTTTGGTAAGCATAACTTTTTGGAACCGCAGCCACAAATTCTTTGATGCTATCTCTCCCTAACTCGTCCGTCAAATCTCTGAGGTAACCCAGCTTGAGCAGCGTCTCTCCCTCTTTTGTGACATAGATGAGGCTGTCTGTATCGCAGTAAAGGACTCTGTCTTGCAGCTGTTCCAAATACCTGTACAAAGTCAGACGTCCGTAGGCTGTGGTGAAAGCGGCTATAAAAACATTATCTACCTTGTTTGGTAGCGGGATACAACGGTCTCCGTAAGACCACTGAACCAAAGCCACTTTGTCATTGACGAAGGAGAAGTACTTGCCTTTATATTTTTCAGAAAACATGAGGTTAAAGAATTCTTCTGGGTCAGTGACTAGTTTGGTTTGTGTTTGATTGCATCTCTGCGCGAACTTACCCCAGAAGGAGTTCAGACATAATTTAGACACTTGTCTTTTAGCAGGGTTTGGTCTGATTTTATCCACCTCCAGCAAAATCCCTTGGTTTGCATGATAGTCGCTGATGTACTTTTCTCTGCTTTCCTGATCTACAGCGTCGGATGGGTAACCCGAAGCTTCCTGTTTACCTTTCAGAAAAGTGTGCATATAGTCAACAAAAATAGAATTACTCCGTCTATCAAAGTGCCATACCTCAGTTATTTCAGCTATCCGATAGCCCATCTCCAAAGCCTTGTTAAATTCAGGAGTGACCCAGACACCGGTCAACGCCCTGTCATCATCACTATGCCGATACGGACCCTCCTGCAAATTGAGCTTGGCGCATGCTCGACAAAGGGTAAACACAAGCTTACCCCCCGTCGTTCTATAGGGCAGGACTGGAAAGTACAACTCTCAGCGGGTAGACCCTTGCCCTGATTAGCCCAAAGTAGCTTTGAGGTTCTTGGAAATCTTTATAGATTATTTCAGGGTGTCCGAGAGGATAGGGGAGGTTGGTGTTACAGTAAGGATGGAGAGATGTCATAACTACATAAGAGATTCGACGCAGCGGTGTGTCTCAACTTTATAGCAGAGGTGTGCCCTCCGTACAAAGCTTCGCGGGGTGACAACGGCTGTGGAGCATTATATTGTTTGAGAAACTCCTTCAACCCATGATCAGATTTCTTCAACATCCTCCACGTATGCTCACGCATGATGATGAGTTTTACCTTGTGCGTGGCTTCTAACTCACGTAATTTCTCCTCACAGCGCGTCTGCAACTCTCCGAAGGGACGGCCCATCAGAGGACACGTGTTGTGCGCTTGATAGCAAATTGAACAACCGTGATAGAAACATCCTAGAAACTCATAGGCATATTTCACCCCAGCTATTTCAACATACCCGTCTACAAACTATCGCCCCAGCTGTTTTTCCCATTTATTTAAAGCATGTTGGATAGGGATGCCGCGGGTGTGTGACAATCACTCTAACCACTGGATACCGGCATTTGAAAATGTTTTGAACTGATGCCTGTAGTCGTCCGGAGAGGGGATTGCTAATGTTTTCGGTGGTAGAAAGTTTGTCAGAAACACCTTCATGTATGCCGATGCAATGGTCGCACGGCTGAAGGGATCCACAGCGGTTTCAGCGATATACTGTTTTCTGAACAGCATGCAACCCTCAGCGAGAATGTCTACATCATTTTGACAATAGAGGCGAGCCTCTTTCATGAAGTTGAATGTGCCGTGTCGCACCGTCGCATACCAACTGTAAAAGTCTGTTAGTTGCTCCGTTGTCATGGTCTCAATACCGTAAGACTGAGGGGGAGGGTACTCACCTGTATAACATGAGGAAAGTACCCCTTTATTTTATCACTGAATCCAAGCGCTTTTGGAAAATTAGCAAAGCGCATGGTTAAAAAGGATAAAGAGTCAATGTATCTTTGTTTGTAATCGATATCGGTGACACAAATTACTTTTGACCCTTGCATAATCAAAGAGGGCTTTAATCCCTGTTCGACCATGGCTTTGATAAGATAGCTGTCAAAACCTCGGGCATTGTGTGCTATAAACATTGCGTTTTTTTACAAAGGTCGTCTGAAATGCAGTAGAAACTCTTTGGCACAATCTGTACCCTGGGAGCTCCATGTTTTACCATCTAAGGTTCGTGTACACACTAAAAACGGAACGTGAACACCGTTCTCGTTAACATAGGTTTCAAATTGATGCTGTATCACATCCCTTGGATCTCTTCCGGTTAACCGGACAGCCTATAGAGAATATTTAATGATTTGATCACCTGAGGCATGCCCGGTTGTGTCATCCAGTGGCTGTGATGATGCCCTTCTTGGAAATATTGGTCCAAAATTGCCCCACAGATCTAGCATGAGAAAAAAGTTTTTGATAAATATTCTGTGTAAGTTTTAGGTGAAAAAAAAAAAAAATGTAGCAACTCACCGGGTAATACCACATCCTCTGAAAGCACAGATGAGGAGTCAGTATCAGATGAGGTCTCGGATGTTGAGGTATCAGTTGATGACTCTGAAAAATATAATTTGTAATCACGGTAGAAAAAGTCTTAATTATTTCAGTATTAAAAATACATGATGTAGACCTGTACTTACCAGACTCTGCTTGAAGGTTCAGCCCTCCGTTTAGAGTCACTGCAAAGAATGAAAAAAGTCCCTATGTTTCGGCCTAAAGGTTTAAACGTGTAAAATATAGTTTAAATAGAATATAGATAATTTACCGGATGCTTGCGCCATTTTCCGTTGTCAGATTCAAAAGTCCTGTTCTCTGTGTCTCCCTTTGTTATCTGTCTATGTCACTAGGTACCCCTGTCTTTATAAGATCCTGTGTGGTTGACCTCTTGACCTTCTCTGGTTCCTGTGTGTGTGTGTGTGTGTGTTTGATGCAGAGATTAGCCCCTGAGATTTAACATTTATTTTACTTTCTTGTCATTTGAGATGTTTATTATCCAGACCTCCAACACGGAGCTTCACACAGAAACTTCAAGTACATTTGACATCAGGCTCAGTGTTAAAGACACTAATTGTAATTTCCCCTTATGATATTGTGAAACTTTAAAGTATAATCTTTTTTCAACATTAGAGTGAGTAAAGGTCCCCGGGTTCCAGATTTTATGGGTAATTTATCTTATTTTGTACAAAGTGTGTATGAAAGTGTTGTCTGGCTGACACGCATTCAGTATGCCTTAAGGCCATAAAAGAGACATTCCTTGATCTGTCTTCACACAATGGCTCTTCAGAAAGAGCAGGAAACATTCATCCTCCTAGGGACACAGGATATATAGATGATTGAGAAATGCCCTAGGCTTCCATATGGCTTTAATTTACTCTGTGTGTGAGGTATTTTACACGCCAATTTCAAACTGCCTTTAAGCTGATGGTATTACAGAGGAAATCTGATGCCCTCATTCCTTGGTCTTCACACAATCTGCACAGGAGTTGTAAGGAATGCTGCATGTAGACATTCATCAACAGATATCTAGACATTTATTCAGCTTCAAAACTTTAATCATTTATTTTTTAGTTCACATTTTCACAAAATCATTGCCTCACGCAAGCTCCTCCTAACCTATTTTCCCATTGGCTAACCCTCTCATTGGTTCACGCAAACTCTGCCTACCCTCCCACATCTTTCCAATTCATTCACACCTCACTCTGCACCGGACAGACATAATAGTATAATAGATGGTGTTCAATATTTAGTCAAAAGGTCAAAGTTCACCATCTATCATCCGTCAATTAAAAAGTGACAGAAAGTATTGTTTATCTCTCTCTTGTCATTCCTATTATTATTAACTTATTAATATTACCACTACCATTACATTATTACTATTTTAAAATTCTAGGTGGTATTTGCATTGTGCTTCCCTCTCCCCTCCCCGCTTCCTTCTCCCCCACCCCTCCCCCCCTTCCTTCTGATTTAGATGATGAGCTATTTATACATGATTACGAAACATTGATTGATTTAGTTACATCACCCAGGCCTGATTTGTTGCAAACTCCCGTTTCACATTCAGACTTGATTTTGTGATTGTTCAACTATGCTAGATAAACAGTATCTTTCAGGTTATTCTGTCATCACTGAATCAGATGTAGTGGAGGCGTATGGCTTTGCTTCCTGGAACTTCTGCTCAACAAGATGAGTTGTACGCTGTAGTGTGATGATGAACAATTTTACCTCTTTCACTGAGAAATTAATAAACCCTTCCTGATTTCGCTGTTCACATGACCTCTAGGTCACGAAAAAAGGCTCTGCCACAACTCAAAGATGACACTAATGGAAAGTTAAGTGACCCTTTTAATGGCCAATACCCGCACATCTCAAAGAAACTGACTTTAAAATGCAGAATTGAATGTACATGAATTAATAGGTCATGTTTAATTAACAATATGGAAAAGTATGAAGTTTTGATTTAACATGCTGATTTTGATGCAGGGACAATAGACCCTGAACTAACAGAAACTGGTTTCACATGTCCACCACTCTCGAAAAGATAAAGTCGCACCACTCATCAATGTCAAACTTGGCCCAGGCAGCCAATCAAATCAAGCAAGAGGCGTGCTTTACTATTTTACCACTTCTTCCTGTTACTTGAGCAGCCAGGGGAACCTCTGGTGCACGCAGCCCCGCTCCACAGGCTCATCATGTCATGTGTGTTGTGTAGTGGTATGTGGACCCAAAGGATTTCAGGCTCCAGGTAACCAAGCCTGACTGACAAAGGGCTAGCAGGCAGGGAGTCTGGCTGGAAAACTGGCTGACGAGTAGCAAGCAGGGTTGCAGGCTGGGGTGTCTGGGTACGCAGGAAGTCCGTGAGCCACCCAGGGATGGCCTCCCTCAGCCCAGGCCATGTCGAGAGTCTGGTTTCGACCAGACATCTGATTGCCTCTCTGCGGGACTCGTCATGTATTTCCCTCCCTTAGGCACACCAGATCGCGGACCATCTGGTCCACTTCCTCGGACAGCTCTGCTGGGTCCATGATTGGTTGGATCATTCTGTCGTGTGTGCTGTGTAGTGGTATGTGGACCCAAAGGCAGATGAGCAGGAAGCGGTATGAGGTGAAGTAGCCGGATGGCTACTGTGTTTATTGGGGGTGGTGTGGTTTACAGGCAGGTACAGGCAGACCAGTAGGCAGACAAGTAATGAACAGGCAACAGGAAAATGGGTTACCGGCTGGCAGTGGTGGAAACAGGGAAGTGAGTCCAATGTGGCTAAACAGTCCAATAGGGAGCAGGCAAAGTACAAAATCCAGAATCCAACCAAGGTCCACGGGAGACAAAGAATCCAAAGCGGAACTCACGGTAAGTATGCCGGGGAACTGGACACAGGAACCAGGTACAACAAAAGTGCACCAAACGGCGACACACACAAATGTCAGGACACTCAAAAGACAGGAACAAAACTCAAGATAGGCGCAACAATGATCCAACAATGACCAAAGACAGAGACCCGGACACTGCACCTGTAGTGGTGTGTCTCTGTGTGATCGCCCCTTAATGATGCTTGTTGCACCTGCCACAGTGTCCATAACTGTTTGATTTACCGTTGCTCATTTTTCTGTAATTGTCTGAGTTTTGTCCTCTCTTCTGGTTAATTGTAGTAAGACTATACTAAAAAAGACAGTTGTCTTTATAATTGATAATCACTTGTATGCACAAATGCTGCTGACTTTGGAATATAAAAAGGGAAATGGCCTACTAAGACACTTAGTTAGATATATGTATGGTTGCCACAAACAGTGCTGGACAAACAAGCTGATTTTAGTGTTGTTGCGGTGTGTTTCCAAAGACCAAAAGAGTCTGTAATAGAGTTTATTGAACACTTCCAGAAGGTCTGGGAATCTAATGCAGGCATATAAATGGAATAATGTGATCCACCACAAGTACAAACTCTAATGAATTGCTTACTTCCTTTTAGCAACTATCTTTAAAATCAATTATTTCAATTGACAGACAGGTTAATCGCTGCACTGAACACACACAGCATGCAGTACTGACTGAGGAGGAAAAAGAAAACCTGTTGTATTTTACTACAAATAATGTATAATCACATATTCTTGAAAGTGATCCTGATAACACATTAACATTATTGTGGCTCTGAAGCATTTGTAAATGTTCAATATACTGCATACCAGCATCGGCCCCCTGACCTCCGACCTATTTAAAATGCAAGGTGGTTCTAAGCATCAGTTCACTGAGGGAACGCTGAGGAAATGGAGTGAACACATGTTCACTTCCGCATGTCCTCTCCTTTAATAGACTTCGTACCTGTGTTTTTTAATTCTTTGTTGTAAAAGTTCCTTTAAAGAGTTTAGATATTCATCCTGTGTCTCTGTCCCTCTGGTCAACATGCAGACCAGAGGGACACACACACACAAACACACATTCACATACTAATGTGGAAGGAAAATAATATTGAAATATTCTACTGTTGAAACAGCTAAGTAATTAAGTTTAGCAATAAATTATGTTGTGTACAGGGTGAAGGCATCTGCCACTCCTGCATACCTGTGATGTATCCACCATGTAGAAGGCACTCTGCCCTTCCCAACTGGGGCAGTTGCCTGAGTTACAGATGGATGGATGCACACAATGGTAAGATGGCTTCCCCTTTTGCCATAATCTTAGTACATGAGTAAGTTCACTTTCTGACTGAATAGTTCACTGTCTGACTGCAAGAAATGTGCTTTGTGATTAAAACCACACGATGTAATAATAAAGTAGCTATTTTGTGAAGTAGCTACAGCTGAAAGAATCAAATGAGAATGAATGTGCATAGGATGCCATCTAAAGGAAATCGCAGCTATCTGCAGCTGTTTTTAAAAAAACAACTTCTATGGAGATAAGAAATAATGGTGTCAAAAGTGGACAGGTGAAGAATGAGAGAGGTAGGCCTAATTGAATGCCCACAACAGGAGGAGCAAGGGTGGAGTAAAGGGATAATATAAAGAAGGTGCACACTGGAGCCCATTCAGTTGCTCCTGGGACCCAACTCGGTTTAGACATGTACTTTGTTTGAAGTTACATTAAACCTATATCATATTGAACTCTACAGTTTGTTTGTATTGATTGAAGTAGTAATTCTTCATTGAGGTAGGGGACCTAACTCCATCTGGCCCTGAGGGAGGTTTCCCTACGTCACTAACAAATGTTACACAGCAGATTATCCATACACTAAAAGAATGAGGAAGGCTCAACAACTACAGACCACTTTGGATTGTATTTTAATGCTTGGTTCTAATTAGCTGCCAAGTCCTTTTTACACTGCCGGTAATGTAGCTAATAGAATACCGGTTAGAAAATTGATTAGTGTATTGGTATTTAACACAGATAATATCCAATCAATAAAATTCTGTATGATTTGGCCAAAAATAAAGTGATTTCCATGTCTCCTTCATTATGGGACAGTGTCAGACTTGAATGCACTTGTATGGAGGACCGGAACTGCCAAAATCAAAAATAAATAAATAAATGACTCAATAAAAAAATGAATATGCCATTAAATGCACCAAAAATATTAGAATTAATTTAGACATTAAATAATTTATAAAATGTGACACAAATTGATATTTCTGTTTTAACTAGCTTCTGTATTTATTTACATTTGTATTAATTCCCCTATTTATTTACTTTCCCATTTAATTTTATTTTCTCCATCTGGTTTTCTCAAGACTTGCGGGTAGGGTTGTGTTGGTGGTTTTTCTTCAATTTAGATATCTGCTCTTCTGTGTCTTTTGAATTATCCATGGCTGTGTGCTAGCTGTCTCCATTATGGAGGTCGGCTGTGTGCAGATGCCCAGTCAACCAGTTTGCAGCAGTTTGCTGTTCTGCCTACCTTCTCTGGTATGCTAGTAGAACAAAATATAAACTGGTTTCCAAGAAAATTGTGATAATCCTGCAGTCTTGAAATCACTGTCAGTCAACACTTTACTCTCTTAAACCATTCATTTGGAACCTGTGTCTTGCTGCACAGTGGGGAACGTTACATTTATATAGACTATGTGAAAACAAAGTTTGATTACTAAACATTAGTCAAGAATGCACTTTTTATTGGAACTTTGAAACTCCTTTTTCATACCCACCATAACTTGCTGGCAAGTCAGGGAACACAGTAGTAGTCCCCCTCCCTAATTACTAATGTCCCCAACAATGAATTTAATATCTAAGAAGTAATTCTTAAAAGTTTGTTTTCCAAAAATATAATTCCTGAATATAAATACATATATTGGAAGCAAGCTTATTGAAAATACACTTATGTAGTATTGACTAAGTAACACTACTTTTGAGACTCTTTCGATTGAGTTCTGAAGAATTTTGTTTGTCTTCTTTTTTCAGATTCTTCAGGTTTTGTATAAATTAGAATGTTTCAAATTATATTTTTGATAAGTATACTGTGTTACAACCTTAAGTTAATTAACAGGAGTTAATGAAAGTATATTTACAGAATACTATTAGTACAGTTCAAGTTAGTACATCATGCTGTCATCATAATGCTTTCTGTTTTTATACTGATTTTAACTTAAGTATATGTAACTTTGGTATATAACAAACTCAATAACCCATACATGCTACATTTGAGTGCATCAAAAGTTATTCCAAGAAAGTTTTGAATCTAAATTGAATCTAAACTTAATGGTTGTCTTCACAATCTCAACAAGGAAAATATGTTCTTGTCATCAGCACAGGTCAAAATGATTATGTACGGGCGGTTGGGAACAGGCAGAGGGCGTAGCAACCCAGCCGGAGGACGATGTGAAGACTTCCCTCGAGCGCAGACGGTGTAGGCAGTCACAAACGCCCAAGTGTCCACCTCCATGGTGGGCTACCAGAGATCTAGGGTGCGGCTGATACCAGGATGATAGGAAATTTTGGATGTGTGTGCCCTGGGAACGTGTAGTGTCGGGGACAAACAGACAGTCGGGTGGTCCATTACCCAGGTCGGCCTGTGTTAGCTGGGCCTCCCTCACATTAGCCTCAATTTCCCATGTGATTGCCAATGATACATGAGGATGGAATCTGGATCAGGGGAGGAGTCTTCGCCCGTGTACTGGTGAGAAAGGGCGTCCAGTTTGATGTTCCTTGATCCCGGCCTGTGGGTGAGGGAAAAGTTGAAGCGGCCAAAGAACAGAGCCCACCGAGCCTGTCGGGAGTTAAGCCTCTTGGCCAACTGAATGTAGACTAGGTATTTACGGTCGGTCCACACTACAAAAGGTAACTCTGACACCTCCAACCAGTATCTCCATTCTTCTAGTGCCATTTTGACAGCGAGGAGCTCCCTGTTGCCAACATCGTAGTTTCGCTCTGCTGGGGTTAATCGACGCGTGAAAAAGTTTGAGAACCACTGCTCTAGGGGGGTCCAGGAAAAAGCTCCCCCATAAGAACATTTTGTACATTTTAAAGTTAAATGCATAAACCTGGTGCACTTTGAGAGCAAAATGAAGAGGCTAAATTTATGAAGAAGTTTATGCTCTTTTGTGCTCTAGTAAACAGTTTAATCATAAAACACATTATGCAGGGTTTCCCTAGATTTCTGGTGCTGTGGTGGGGGGGGTCGTGGGATTTAGGAGTCCTCCCCCAAGAAAATGTTATTTGACTAAAAACTATGCATTTTCACATAATTTTAGACTATTATCATTACAATATTTAAAAAAAAAAAAAAAAAAACACAGGTTGTAGTTTTTCACATTACACTGACATCAGCATTGGCAGGAGAATGAATGCCTCAGGCTCTTGTCCGATCACCTCTACCGCTAGTCCCTCTCAAGGAACAGAAGCTGCGTTTCGACAGCAGAACTTTCCCCAGGGACTAGGAACCTTTCGAGGAACTCTCTGCTAACTGCATTTCCACCCAAAAGGTCCCTGCTCAGGGGGTAGTACTTTTCAGAAGTACCGGGACTTTTGGGGTGGGGCTTGCTGTGCTGAACATTTCTGATTGGTCGAGCTCCGACCGGCGGAGTAGAAAGTGGATTGACCGTCTGGATCGATGCGTCACAGGCCAGCCTTCTCTGGCGTAGCAGCTTAGCCACTGCGCTGTTGAAGCCATAGTGGAAGGCACTGGATGCCCAGTCGTTTGAAGG
The DNA here is from genome assembly GCF_020085105.1 of Siniperca chuatsi. Lineage (NCBI taxonomy): Eukaryota > Metazoa > Chordata > Actinopteri > Centrarchiformes > Sinipercidae > Siniperca > Siniperca chuatsi. The sequence goes on along the minus strand of NC_058045.1, from coordinate 19,072,743 downwards.
TAAATCATGTACAGCCCACATGCTGCTTGTTAAATGCTATAACTCCTACTGTTGTCATGCTATTGCTACCCTAACCAAAAGCTAATGTAAGCTACTTGCTAATGCCAACCGCTAATGGTATAGAATCATGGTGTTCCTTACAACAAGGGTTGGCTAAATCAATCATACAAAATGATATCTTGTTAATGTCATCGCAGTGAGACACAGCGTCCCCCCCACTGTGTTTTTCAGATGAAATAGACAGGTAAAATGAACTCTAAATAGCACTACGGACAGTCTGTCTTAAAGATCTGATTTGAGAAACAAATCAGATTCGCCTGCAGTCTGAACAGAGCCTATATCTGTTTCACCCACACACAGTCATCTTCCCCTTTTTGCTGGAAAAAAAAAGCTCAATATTTTTTTGAGAATAGACCTAATGGTATTTTTGACATACTGTATTTACAAATTAGTCGGTGGAACTTCTGTTACTGTATTTGTGTTGTTGTTGAAAGCAGTGGCACTTAAATGTGTCTGATCATTCTCCTGTTATGAGGTGTAGTAGGAGGACCCAAATGCAGAAGACCAGGAAGCAATATGTGGATGAGGTAGCCAGATGACATCAGCATATCATTTATTTGCTGATGTAGCTTACAGGCGGGTACAGGCAGACAGGAAACAAACAGGAAACAGGCAGGTAGGTAGAAACAGGTCCAGGTAATAGAAAACAGGTTACCGGATGGTAGTGGTTGAAACCAGGAAATTAGTCCAAGGCTAAACAAATCCGACAGGGATCAGGCAAAGTTCAAAGTCCAGAATCCAGACACAGTCCAAGGGAGACAAAGAATAATTCCAGCAGAAACAACTGCCTGGCCACTTGACAATGGCACAAAGAAACACGCACATGACAGGGACACAATGATCCAACAATGAACAAAGGAAAAGACCTGGATGAAATACCCTAAGGGAGGTGAGACAACGAGATAAAGGTGCAAACAATCAAGGAGGGCCCAACAATCAAAACTTGAGGGAAAGCAAACAAAGACAGGAAGCAAAACCACAAGACACACAAGGGGAGGAGAATACTACAAAATAAAACAGGAAATGACAAAATGACAAAACCTCAAGCTATAACATCTCCTCTAATTTGTCAAATGCTGCCAGATGATTTTGGTTTGATTTTGATTTTAGTGCAACTTTCTCTACCGTGCTACACAACAACACAAATACAATTTGTGAGAGAGGCTGAGCAAATGCATGGTCCTAACATAAACTTTTATGTAAGAGGAATCCAGCTAATTTGGTTACGTGTCAGTTAATGTATGAAGTAACTGTGAATTAATATTCCTTAACTGATGATCTATTAAGTGTGAACTAATCACATAAAGTCACAGTGACTTGATCATTTGTTAATGGTGAGCAACAGGAATTCATGATACATCCTGCATTAATTCATGCATTAAATTATCATGAGTCATGCATTAGATAAGCATTACTTTAATATATGATTTGTACCCTTTGTGAAGGAAATCTTGAGAGCTAGTTAAGTTTCAGGAGACCTGGCTGTCTTATCCAGAAGCATTTACTGAAGCTCAATCGAGGAGAACAAAGATAAGTGAATCACTGTGTACTGACACCCAACACATTCTATGGGGAGACAGTCAGCCAATCTGTTGAGTCTGAGGCAGAGTACAGCATATCTTCCTTCGACCTTGGTCTCCTGGGAGACGACGGAGTCAGCTCAGCCATATCAGGACAGCTGCACTAACCAGTCATTCCAGGAGACAGAGTTGAACTATGGCTCTGAAAGAGACAGGCCATGACCTTTGGTCAGCAGAATCCTTCTCTGTCTTCATAAATTGCTTCTTAGAGTACCTACTACCCTGATATGCCCTTTTCTTCTATTTCGCCCTAAAAAAATTGTCATTTCCTTTGCACTTATCACTTGCGTCAAGTGGAACATGGAACTGAGGCTTCTCCTTGATCTACGTTGGCTTCGATCATTTGCAGGTGTTTTGGACAAAAGCATCTGCCAAATGAATAAATGTAAATGTAGCTCTCTCAGTGGTGGGAGGTGTGCACTGTGACTGTAAATAAATATCTTTCAGGATAGTGTAGGTACCTGCATTAATATGGGGGAGCTTGGCCTTATTACTGGTCAGAATTATTTCATGTCAAATGTATCCATGTATCCAATATGTTAAACTGCAAAAGCTACTGAAGGTTACACAGGTAGTGCATACGACATAATGGGAAAAAGGTTTTTTACACAACTGAATGCACTCACTCACCAAAGTCAATCTAGAAAAAATAAAAATGAATAAGGAGCTTGTCATACATTAAAAAAAACTCAGCTGTGGACCAACGTACAATTTCTTTGCATTTATTTAAATATTTTTTGATCTAGTGATCAAAGTGATCTAGCAACACAATTTGCATTAGTTTCACTGGTGATATAGGGGACTCAAATCATGTGATCACAAGCTCCACATACATTATTGTCGAGTGAAACAAAATTATAATCACATTACACAAGGTCTGACTTCACAATATATATCTATATATATGTATAGATATATATTCATATCCAAAAACATAAAAAAATAGATTAAATACAAATTAGTTACATTGCCTGTTATACTAATGTTCAAAGGACCTCTGAATTTCTGCCAGTATAGAAGTGATCTATGAATCAGCAAGTGATGTTTTCTATGTGATACGTAGGTACGCCACATGCCCAGAATGATTTTCTGTATGCCCACTACAAAATAAACTGAGATACATAACATTCTTTTTTTTTAATTTAAACAATAATAACCAAAATACATTCTAAGTCAGGGACATATAATTCTGCTTTCATTTCCTTCTGTTCAGTGTCCACAAAGTTATAAAAATGACAGATGTAATGAGTAAAAAGTGACAAAACCTTGGTCGTACAAACAAAAGGTGTGCTACAATGAAGTGCACTTAACTCTATGAGCCTTAAGTTCTGTTGTTGTGTGCATCCATGTCTCTGACAAGTTGCTATGAAACAGAAATGGCAATGAGTGTTTTAATTAACATAATAAACATCTGGTAAATGTGCCACTGTTCGTCGGATAATTATGACAAAGATGAAATAAAATGTGAAGAATAAATGGCTGACTGCCTTTTGATGAAAAATATTTCTTTGTCCTTGTATTTATTATTTTACTACTAGAAGTGATGTTTTGTTGTATTTGTTCTTCTGAACTTATACACTGCCTGAGTCACCAATGTACCACAGCACAAGAAAGGCAAGAGAGAGGAGAGCAGTCCCTAGCAGGTCCCCAAGGGCTGTGAGGTAGGGTATTGAGTAACTGTCGGGGTCTTTACCCCTCCGCCATAGACAGTGGACCATAGAGTCAGCTGTACACAGCAGGGAGAAGACCTAAGAGACAGGCACGAGTGATATTGCAAAACAGTGATGAAGTATGCAGTGAGAAAATTACCACACGTTTGACCCACCTGAATCAGGGAAGCAGACAAGAAGGCGACAGTCAAGAGAGGACTGGGCAAAGTGTGGTCTCCTTTCATCAGGTGAATAGTGTGTAAGAAGACGAGCTGACCAGGAATGACCAAAAGAAGCAGGACCTGAGCAGATCGATGGTTTGCTCCTGCCATGACAAAGCTAAACATCAGCTTGTGTGTGGGTGTGTGTGTATTAGGTGAGGGGGCAACAGACTGCCTTTATGTAAATGTTTTGACCATTTGATCTTTACCTGAACCAAAGAAAATGCGGCAAGGGCTGTAGCAGCTCTTAAGGTCTTCAGGAACCTCTCCAGGTGAGTAATTCAAATGCAAATTGGTAGAAATACGACTAGACTGTATGGAGACAAGGTTTCCTCCAATACCTGATTAGGAAAGAAGTGAAGCACATCAACTATGTGAGATTTCTAAAGTGAGTTGCTGATGGGTAAAATTCTTTGCCGAGAGATGACAAGACAGGGCACATACAGAGAACCACGAGTCGATCTTCAATCAGGCTGAATTTAGCTTAACGTATATATACCATTTTAGAAATTGGGGCCACCCTTCTTGGTTATCTTCTAAACATATTGATCTTATTTTGCTGGACCCCCCAAGACACATCTGGAAACTCTTTTTCATTGGGGCCCTGTCCTGTACATTACAATAATATTCTAAACGGATGTGGTCCCAGTCCAATTGATATATTATAGATAAACATACTACAAATTGTAACACATGCAACTTCAATATGGACTGACCGATATTTAACCTAAAAGTTGTACTTTGATGCTTTGGCAAAATAGTTTTTGAAACTTTCATGCCAATAAAGCCATTGAATTGAATTTAGAAAGTAAATGCAGTCCTAAATATGCTAAGTAAGAAAGGACAGTATACCAATAGTGGGAGCAGAGTTTATTTTAGCAGAACCTGAGATATCATCTTTTTGTATTCCACACATCCTTCTTCCTTCTCAAAACCTGGCGCCTACATTACCCACAATGCAACTTTGATGTGTAAAATTGTTCCCCTTTAAGGTAACTTGACCTCTGAACATAAATATGCACTATGTCTCCCTTTCTATGACTTAAGGCACTGACATCTGATGAGCTTCCCATCTATAGTCAGGACTTCTCCAAAATGAACATACAGGTTTTACAACAGTGTTTTAAGGCAATTCTTAATTCTTAAGGAGTAACATTTTTTTTTTTAGGAATTTACACATGTCAATTGGGAAATGAAAGGATGGTGATTTGTGTATCAACACATGCTAGAAAAATAGCAAAATACCCTGAGACACAACGTCTCATCCATGACTCTATTCATCTAAACGCTTTTTTTTTCTTCACAAAAAGTAGCCCATAATTGCACTTTCAAAAGAGGACAACTCACCATTTATAACTGGAGCATAAATTATGATTCCTGCCAGGTTTGGATCTGACACAGTCTTGTCCAGAATAAGTCCTCCGAAACTAAAAAGGAAGACAAACAAAAACATGTTTTTAGAAGCTCTATGCATTCTGCATGCACTATAACACATTAAGAGGCTCAACATAACAATAAAGGATCGCAGGAGAACATTTTGAAAGAAGTGTGATGTTGCACTGAGGGTAACATCACACTTAAAAAAAGCCTAAATGAAAAGAGACATTTTAGACATCAAAAGAGAGTGTTGGGCTTTTTTCTTTTTTTTTACTGTATGTTGCATGTAAAGCCTTTTATTAAAATGAACACAGTTTGGATAAGTATGCAGCCATTTTGTTTGTACTTTTGCTAAACTAGCTGCTGTTTGCTAGTCATCTTGTATTCTCTGTCACATCATATTTAAATAGTTTTAATCAGTTTTGAGCAACATTTTTCTTTGAAACTGTTTGTTTGTCTTGCTAGTTTGAGTTGTCTTGCTAATTTTAGAGTATAGGGTCGATTTAATACACTATGGAATTTATACAGTATGTGTGCAGTATAGCTCAGTATATGGTTGACAATGGAGTTTAACTCTTGTCCTTTAAACAAAAATATAAATTCCAACTTGTAAAAATCTGTATTTTTGCAAACAGTGAAGGGAAGGAGAAGATTAGTGTTTTATTTTAAAACTCAAAGTCTGAACCTTTTAAAACTAAGGAAAAATGTTAAAAACTAATAATTTACTGAATTTATAAACTTCAAAATCCACACCACACCTAAATGTACAACATTTAAGCAGTCTGAATACATGTCCAAGCTTTTGAAAAGTCAGCTGAGACTAAGGTAAGTACCTGCTGATGACCATTGCTGTAACGATTGGTTCCCAGCCTGTGCGGAGCAGGATGTGACTGGCTGGATGTTTGGAGGCGATGACCACCCAAAGAGGAATCAGGCACAAAAATAACAGATCCACCAGGTACAGCACATAGGGATACAAATCTGTCAGGAAACAAGCTCATTATTCATACCTTTATTTTCAACCAGAATTCAGTCCAAAGCTATGTTAGGTTTCTGATCTTTATGGATGTGTTAGTTCCAGGGTCACAAGTGCCATCTGTTGGCCAAAAGTGAAAATTACATGACCTCTGACTCCTAGAACAACCAGTGTATTATCCTTCACTGTTCTGGTGTGGGTTACAGATTCAAATTGGCCTACCAGATCATCTTGTTGTCCTCATCTCTCTTTACCTATGAATGAGTAGAACCACTGACTGAAGCAGGCCAACAAGGCGAGAGTGATAAGGTCCCCAAAGCTGGCTGCCATGGGTGTAGCAACGTTGTCAGGGTTGACTCCCATCCGCTTGGAGCCAATGATCACTCCCACCATAATAATACCTAGAGAGGGTTAAAGACAAGGTAAAGTTCTTAATCTACGAGGTGACATGGGATCAGTCCTGAGTTTGGAAAGAATTCATAAGCATGAACTTAAGCTTACTTTAATTTCAACCTGAATGGAACTATGGCCTGAATGGCCCTAGACTCTTTACTTAAGTATAATTGCTCCTCAATTTTGATTGTACATAAAATAAAGGTGATGTTTGGGCAAAAAGGAAAGTAAAGGGGGGGCTAGACGTACCTCTTATGGGCATGCAGCCCATAATTCCTAGCTACACCTCTGCCTCTGTGGCACTGAGCTTGTCATAATAGGTCAATGCCGAAATTCAAATTGTGGGTTGATCAAAAGACACTGCAACCAAAAAATGATAAACCCCCATGCAGAATTGATTTAAATGTCCAAGATGCACCTTGACACAGTCCCTTCTATCATGGGAAGCAGCTCACTTAACTACACAAAAAGAACATTTTCTGAGAAATTTGGGAGTCTTTGCTAGGAAAATAGATCAAAAAATAACTTTGAGGGGGCATAAAAAAAGAAGGAATTAATTGGTAGTAGCCTTATACAGAAACAGCAGTGAAGAATGACAGGATGTATGAAGCTGGCCCAAAACAGAGGAAGGACAAAAGAGAATGGATTTCACAGAAACACAGGGGTCGGTACCTATAAAAGTATAATGCATGTGTTGAAGCTAATTAAACTTAGTGAGGATTCCTGAGGTCATGGTCATGTGTGTAGGTGGGTGATTCACCAAATCTTTTTGCACTCAAGGCTAGGTCAAGGACGGTGGTTCAAGGTGACGGCAGGTTGTGTTGTTACCTTGCAGCAATGAAGCAATAAAGGCAGTAGAAACACTGGTTGAACACAGGAGCACTACGTGATGAAAGGGCATCTTTCCTTCTGCCATCCAGCCCAACAGAGTTGCCATCAGAGAGGCTAACAGGGCGAGCACTGTGGCTTGCAGCTGTAAAATGAGGCTGGTTGTAAGAAATATCCACAAGTCTTGGTAGATTGCTATAAAATTATGAAATGGTTAACTGGAAGATGAAGTCCACATAAAGTTTCTTTTCTCAAATGAAAACAATGTACCTGCTTGAGTGCCAGGTTCCCAACGATCAACATCCACTTTTCTCTGGCAGGTTCCATTTTTCCTGCATTTACCTGACAACATCAAATACTGTATATATTAACTCATTAAAAATTAGTCTGTATTTCCATGACAACTGGGCAAACTCAATTTGCTGATGATCATGTGATAGGATTGAAAGCTTCAGAAAAGCTACTAAATGGATCTTGAGGTGAGTGTTTCCAAAGTCAAGAATGAACTTTGAATCTCAACAGATAAATATTGTTCATACTGTTACAACACCAGCTCACACAACAAAAGTTTTTTAATTGAGATTTTTTTTTCTTGGATATTTTAACAAAAAACGAAGGAACATGTCACCCAGTGCAACAGTGTGGCTCACTGAAAAGCTTTTGGACAACAATGGAGCTCTATGGCACTGAGGAATAAGCTATATCAGGCTTTAATTAACAATAATTATGGTAATATTTTATCATTAACATTTTCATTTCATTTCAGATGATCTGAATTGTGGGACTACTGGTAGCATTAATTTGTCCAATTTAATTTGCAGGAGAGTTGCTCTGCTACTGTGGTCTTCACAGGTCTGTGAGGAGTTTCACGCAAGGACAGAAAACCCATGATGCAAGAAGGCAAAAATATAATTCTGAGAAAGAGGTTATTGTTACCCTGTCAATCAATGTATTTATCATTCCCTTTCACTCCAATTCTGTTGCCCATCTCTGCCCATTTTTTATATTTCACTGCATTTTGTTAGGTGTTCTTTTATACTGTATGTAATGTTCTAAACACATCTCACTTATGCCTCATGGTATTTCTTTGTAATTGTGTATTGGATTAAATTGTTGACTTGCGTGCACATCTCTGTGTCTTTGTGTGTGTGTGTGTGTGTTTGTGTTAACGTGCGCACACTCACAGCAGTCGAGAGTCTAGAGGCCAGAGTCATTTCCAGGTTGCCCTTCATGCCTAATACTGCAGGGACCAGGATGAAGATCTCTGTGATTTCCTGGAACACGTCCCAGTTCTGCCATGAAAACACACAGTCGTAAACTTAATATAGAAGATGAACCACCATATATCTTTATTTTCAGTCAAGGTGATCTTCACTTAAAATAAACACATCAACTTAGAAATTCAAATTAGTTTTTGTTTATTTCATAGTTCCCATGTTTCTCCCCAAACTGATCTCAGAACAGCAGAACCCCAGCCTACACTAACAAAATAAAGTTTTCAAAATTCTCCTAGCACTCCTACATCAACTCTTCTTTTCCTCAACAGCCTTCTGTTGTCTTGTCTTGTCCATAATTTGATCTCATCCCACTCCCTCTCTCCTTTTCCCCATTTTTCCCTCTGCACCTGCTTCAACTCTCTTCATCTCTAGTAACCAGACATTTGGAAAGCCAAGAAATGATGACCTCAGTTCATCAAAGATCATCAAAACTCTAAATCACTTTTTTGTCCTCCTCAGCTTTCCTTTGTTTCCTCACCTGAACTACATCAAGCAGCATCCCAGTAGAGACTGTCCCGAACCCGGCCAGCAGAAATGGCACCAGGATCTGAAGCACCATGGAGCAGACTGACTCAGCAGGTGCACCAGAGCCATCTGCATCCTTGGATCTTGGACCTGCTCTCATGGATCCACTGACCCTTGAGCTACTGTAGAGTTTATTTGGGAGCAGAAAGTCTGTCTCAGTGTACTCCTGTGGTTCGTAATGGAGACTGGTGTTGACAGGTGAAATATTCCCATTGGTGCTAAAATGTTGTGGACTTCCAGAGTGTTGCGATAAGGACGGGATGGATCTGTACTGTTGGCTGGTGACTCCGCCCACAGAGCCACTTGGGGGCAGTTTCTCATCTTGTGACTCTGGGACAATCATGGTGTAAAGTTGAGATTTGACAGGATATTATTCCTGCAGCTCTGGCTCTAGAGAAACAGTGGCATCTACACTGGTCACAAACAGTTGGCCTAAAAAGAAAATGAGCAAACCCAAAAAGGATGAGTCACAATTGAGTGGTTATAACTAACAGCGTATGTTGCTAAAACAGATCAATTCATAAGTTCTCCTTGTATATCACCACCACACCAAAAACGTCCCCATGCCGTGTCCTGTTTTCCTGTGACAGCAAAGACAGCATCAACTGCACAGAGGCAGAAATTAAGCAATGTATAACAGCATAACAGTACTAACAGCTGTAAAAGTAAAGTCAAAAGCTCAACATTTAGTTATAAAGTCTTGAATCACGCAGACAAGTTATGTGATTATATGACTTATTTACGTGAAAAATCAAGTGTGCGACTTTGGCATGTAGAAAGCTTGGCTGTTGAATAAGGCTGTTTCAGAGTCATCTGATGGCACAGATTGCCTGCATTATCATTCTTCATGCCTGATTCCCTTCAGCAACACTGAGGCGGCCTTGTCTGACTGAGACAATACAGGAATTTGGAATTCCTAAGAGATGACCAGGTACTAAACAGCTGAGGTAATCAGGTTGTACTCGAGGAATGTACAAAATTATTCACTTTTTTTAACACAATATGCAGAAATTGGCATGTCAACAAACAGACTTGTTAACGGTGTATCAAAATGTATCAAAAATAGTCTCAATAATGTGCTTTATCCCCTTGAAAAAGCTTGAAAGAATGGTAACTTTAGTGTTTGAATAAACTATAGTTTAAACTACAGTTTGGCAGTTAAGAAACTTAAACTAAAATATTCATAATTGTGATAAATCAAGCAACTTCTAATCATCAAACCCACAAAATGGTCAGAAAAGTTTCAAGTACCACACTGTTGTGAGCCAAAAAGTTGTTAAATCATTCAAGGCTAAACTAATTCATCTGCAGATGCACAAGAGTATATTATAAAGGAAAGCATCATACATCAAACAGACACTGTACAATGAAAGGATTTCTACAGTCTAATCATCTCCAAGATCATGATCAAAGGGTTGAGGACAAAATAATTGGTAAACAATAAAGTTTTAATTCTCAGATCAAATTAATGCAATGCTTAGTTTCTCTGTCTCTCCAACATCTCTACTTATACAGATACTGCTTCAATCAGTGTGTCAGTATACTGTATATATATACAGTTCAATTCAAAGGGGCTTTATTGGCATAGGAAACATTTTACATTGCCAAAGCAAGTGTGAAATAAAAACAACAACAACAACAACAAAACAAAAAAAGTACATAAACAGAAGAATTGTGATTTTTCTGTTAGAAATATGTATATACAGATAGGTTTAAAAAAATAACTTTAAATAAAATAGAAAAATGTCGACTTGCAATTAAAAGAATACAAATACAAATAAGTGAGAACTATAAAAACACTGAAACAATATACACTGTATACATATTTAATCTGATAGTCTGGGCAACATTTGGTCTATAGTTAGGAGTAGAATAGTAGAAGAAGTGCCTTACCCTTATTGTGAAACCATGGGAGAAGAAGAGGCATCTATTCTGACACTCCACTGCTAACCGTGACTCCTCCTCATGGCTTCTGTCGTCCTCTGAATGGTGTGCTGAGTCTCCAGTGTGACATTACCCTAGCCTACCCCTCCCTCACACACACACACATCACTCTCACTCTCTCACCCCCTCTATCATGTCCAGTGCATGCATATTCAAATACAGTGACAGCCTTTGCATAGCCTGTATAAGACAGACAGCAGGATACACACACATATTTTACATTTCTTTGTTATGAGCAGTTCAATGCTGGCCTATAGCCTAGTTGTTATGGTTGTTGCTGCTTCACATATAGTGTTTCTTTCTATAGGGACAAAGCATTGACCAATGACATATACAACAGAATTTAAAGGCCTATGTTGGTTGCATTTGTCCCTAGATGGGCCTTTTTACAAATATAAAGAGTTCAACAGGAAAACACAAACCACACAAAACACAAACATTATTACAATAAAATCTATCTATCTATCTATCTATCTATCTATCTATCTATCTATCTATCTATCTATCTATCTATCTATCTATCTATCTAGTTAGTTACTCCATTTCCCATGAGCACTAGCGACCATTCACAAAATCATGAGACCCATCATGGGACCGTGTTGTCCCACTTTCTAACAGCAGTGTTTTGGGTCATCTATGCTGTTAGTATGGCGGTAGAAACCATCGCACCTGACTGGGAGTTTGACCGTTTTGATGACGGTTCCCAAAGTAAGTACAGCGTCTAGTCCCGACCTGCAGTGAAAAATGCTAGCGACGTGCTAAAGTTAACTACACTAGCCTCCAGTGCTGGTTTCCGCTGCTAGCAAGACGCTCTGCCACTGGGCACCGTCTATTTGCTGGCACGGAACAACTCTTACTGTTAATTGTAAACAAATGCTTCTCAAATGGACACCTTTAAATTTACTTCGCGTAATATTTACTTATATTGAACGTCGAGCGTACCCAGGCCAGTTGTAATTAAAAGGTCAATTCGTAAAATAAAGTGACAGCGACAAGTTAGCTAACGTAAATCATCACCATCAGTCACATACAGCTGATTACTTTGACAGCTTAACGACACGTAATTTTGACAGTAGTTCATAGTAAAAAAAAAAAAAACAGCATAAATATCGGACTGTAACGCCAACTTCCTTCGATTAAAGCAAACAAAAAGGGACAATGGCAGTGTTTCTTTATTTTAGTGTGTGTCAGGTCTCCTGCAGTCAATATCCAGTCCTCCCCATAGAAATATAATGGGTTTGGAGATTTGTTTTGTTGCTATTTCTGTCTCCTGAAATTCAGATCTAGTCCAGAAGAAGACATAAATTGTAATTATTTAAAAAATAATAGGTCTGGTACTGTTAACTGCCAACTCGCTGTAACAGAATAGATGTTTACATCAGTATCAGAGTTGAACCGCAGCATCAGCCCAACTACAGTGTCCTTGATCAAACCTTTCACCCTACAGAAATACACACAGAGGTTCAACTGAAGAACTACAGCAAGTTTCTGGAGGAGTACACCTCTCAGCTGAGGGGTATCGAGGAGGCTCTGGATGACTCAATTGGGGATGTGTGGGACTTCACTCTGGACCCCATCGCCCTGAAGGTAAAACACAAAAAACTAGTGGCTGTACATCAACCTGAAAAGACTGACATTGTTTTTACACAATTTAAACTTGTGTAATTTCCTTCCTAATTCTTTCTGCTCTCTTCCAGCTTCTCCCATATGAGCAGTCATCCGTATTGGAGTTAATTAAAACAGACAACAAGGTAAATAAAGACAAACCGACATGTTTTTAAGTCCACAAAGTTTTTTCTTTAAATGACCATTATTTTGTGTTGTGTGCAGGTTTTGAATAAAGTCATCACAGTTTATGCTGCTCTCTGTAGTGAAGTGAAGAAGCTCAAGTATGAGGTAAGCATGGTCAAAACGGTGCACTCTGCGCTATTGTAAGGTTAGTTTGGTTTGTCTTTTTCATCATATCTGCCTACTCTTGCTTATGTTTACATTCAGTGTTACTCACCAAAATGTGTGTATCCTTGGGGTCAAACAAATGTGATGAATGCATTTCCTTCCTCATAAAAGATTTGCAAAGCTGGTTTAAAAATAAATAAATAAATACATTTTTAAAAAAGAATTTGAAATCCTACATTGTTTACATCCATGTTTACTAGCTTGCAGTCTTCTTCTTCCCTGCCTTGACTGGCGTGTTGCTGCATATCTTGGCATGTTTCCGCCACCTGTTTATCAGTGGACTAGTGTGACGCCATTGGTGTTCTACCCTGTGTATTGCTTCACCTACGTGCACAAGTTAAACAAAACAAGGACCCACTCATACAAAAACGGCGCAATAACGCTACTACAGGGCTAAAACTCCAGAGGGACCTATAAGCAACATCTCCCCAAACAGATGTTGATATCACTTGTTTGTGTTGTGCTGTGAGATAGAAATTCGGATACTGTGCTCTGAATTTATGTTCCCTTGCAGGCAGAAACCAAGTTCTACAATGGCTTATTGTACTATGGAGAGGGAGGTAATCTGTCAGCTATTACTATGTACTTTTATTCTAGGTTTGCCCTCAATGATACACTGATACACTAATGATTAATTGATAAAAATAAGAGGTATATGTACACTTGTGTTACAGTGTCTGACACCAGTGTTCTTGAAGGAGAGTGCCAGATTCAGATGGGCAGATTCATCTCATTCCTTCAGGTAGGCAATGAATACTTTGTCATAATGTAGTTTATTGAAATCCAGAAAACATTGATAGTTATACTCTTTGTCCTTTGATAGGAACTGTCCTGTTTTGTGTCAAGATGTTATGAAGTGGTGGTCAACATTGTTCATCAGCTGGCTGCCCTCTACAACAGCAACAAGTAAGATCCATCAACTGAAGCAAGTAATGTTACACAGTGAACACACTGTTCTACTTGTATTGGCTTAAATACCCACATTGTCAAAAGATCCTTTATGCACTTCACAATGCAAAACAAAATGTACAAAAGCATTTCTCCTCTCATGTCTTAGGGGTGCAACAAAAATCATTGAGTCGTCAGGTGTCCATTTCCAGGTGGGTTTTAAGTTTTAATTAGTTTTATTTATGTCTTCAATCTGTATTCTCTATCTCTAAATAGTTTTTACCATGTGTGTTTTGTGTTTCCTCTGCAGATAGTGTACGAACACCTCGGGGAGTTGTTAGTGGTGCTGCTCACACTCGATGAAATAATGGAAAATCATGGCACCCTAAAAGATCACTGGAAGATGTATAAAAGGTTAACACACAGACACTCACACACAACTTTTGCAACCAGTGAGATAAAGGAAAAGCTACATTTCAGAAACTTTTAAACTATCTGGATGACCATGAAGGAAAGGTCTCACTAGTTTATGAAAGTGAATTGAAACCAGTCATACAGCCAAGAAAAACTGTCAAAAAACAAAAGCAAGATGTTAATTAATATGCAGTAATAACATGATGTCCTACAAAGTTTTCATCTTAATTAAAATATATGTCCATTCTTTTTTTTATTATTTATTTATTTTATTTTTTATTACATACATTAAGTTTTTTTGCATTTATACCTAATTTATTAAACTATATAGTAGTTTGATTTATTTCAACACACTTGCTTTAATAGCTGATCTATATAGGCTATAGTCTTCTGTAATTGCGTCCTCCTGTTGTAGGTTGTTGAAATCTGTGCACCATAACCCTGGGAAATTTTCCATTCCTGAAGATAAGCTGAAACCATTCGAGAAGCTCCTGCTCAGGCTTGAGGGGCAGCTGCTGGATGGCATGATACTGCAGGTGACTTCATTTATTTCAGGCCTTTATTATGTTGTAGACTGAATACTTGATTGAATATATTCTGTTCATGTCCTCTGAGCACCATTAACCTCATGATGTTTACAACGGTGTGACAGGCCTGTGTGGAGCAGAGATTCGATGATCCTGGGGAAGGAGTAGCTGTTGCCAAAAACAGTGCCTTTGCAGAGGAGTTCTCCTTCAACATTCGCACCATATTCACCAATGTTGAGTCCAAAATTGGTCAGTTTCTCCTCTCAGAATAGACCTGTTTCACTTGTGACTACTCATGTCTGCAACTTCAAAGTGATATATGTCTGTGTGTTTGTATTGTTTTCAGGTGAACCTTCGGAGATTGACCAGAGAGATAAATATGCTGGCGTCTGTGGTCTCTTTGTGCTTCACTTTCACATTTTCAGGAGTGTCGACAAAAAGTTCTACAAGGCACTGCTCGATGTCTGTAAAAAGGTAGTTCAGTGTTCTTGACCTGCCTCTTTTCTCTATCTGTGACAGCCCTCCCTCGTCTGTTTTTTCTTAATCTCGCGACAGCGGAAACATCTTGATCATGCATGTTTGTGCCCTTTCCTCTAGGTTCCAGCTGTCACTCTGACCGCAAATATCATCTGGTTTCCTGACACTTTCCTCATGGCTAAGGTCCCAGCTGCAGCTAAGCTGATGGATAAGAAGAGTCTACAGGCCATCCGAGCGCAGAGAGACACCTACCTGCAGCAAAGAGCTCAAACACTAACAAAGTCAGTGGGGCCCAAAATCAGTCCCATTTATTTTGTTTAAATCAGATTTTTAGAGGGTGAGGGTTTGAATCTGATTGTTTCTGTTGTCTTTTCTCTTTAGGGATGTCCAGTCCTACTACGTGTTTGTAACTTCCTGGATGATGAAGATGGAGTCCATCTTGTCCAAGGAGCATAAAAGTGACAAGTTGGCAGAAGACTTTAACAGCAGGTGTAATGTGTTTGTGCAGGTAAAGACTGACAGTGTTATCCCCCTAGCAAGGACTACAGATCAGAACAAGACCAGCTCATCACGAGGCATATTTTTTCCCAATACGTCTTTAAATCCAGGTGTAAATGCACCTAAGACGCATTGATTATCCTGAAAAACAGACACCTTTCATGGTAAAAAGTGGTGTGAACTTTTATAGGCAAGTTTGTTTAAAATTGGTACTATAACTTTTTCACTAACAGTTCCCTCTGTGTTTTCTGTTCTTCACAGGGCATCCTGTATGCATACAGCATCAGCACCATTATCAAAACCACCATGAACATGTACATGTCGATGCAGCGGCCCATGACCAAGACCTCTGTCAAAGCTCTGTGCCGACTGGTTGAATTACTCAAGGTGTGTGTGTGTGTGTGTGTGTGTGTGTGTGCGCTTTGAGTGTTTCCATGCTTTTCGCTAGTGCATTGTCTGTTTGAGTAAAACTAATAAGGTCAAGTCATGCAATGTGTCTCTCCCCTCAGGCTGTGGAGCACACATTTCACAGGCGGTCCATGGTTGTAGCGGACTCCGTTTCTCACATCACTCAGCAGCTGCAGTCACAGGCCCTCAACGCCATCGGCAACGCCAAGGTAAATACAAACAGACAAATACTAAATCACGTTATTGGTATTCACAGGAGGAGTTTATGGAGGATTTGTGACATAAGTGACATGTTGTATAGTTTTCTAATTAGAGGTCTAACTTGATTTTATATGAAAACGCTATGTGTTTTTATTCCCTGAAGAAAAGGGTGATATCTGACAAGAAGTACAGCGAACAGCGGCTGGATGTGCTGTCGTCTTTGGTGCTGGCAGAAAATGCTCTGAGTGGACCCAGCACAAAGGAGCGACGCCTAGTGGTGTCTCTAGCACTGTGTGTCGGCACTCAGCTGGTATGTTGGGAGAAGTCGGTGGTTGATGGGATACAAACACTTCTGTTTCCTTTTTATTTCATTTGATTCTTAGCTTGACGTTGAAATCTCTTGTAGAAAACCTTCAAAGACGAGGAGCTCCTTCCACTGCAGCTTGTGCTGAAGAAGCTGGATCTGATCAGTGAGCTGAGTGAGAGGTGGGATTTCGTTTCGTTTGATCACATTGAACAAAATTTCAAGTGCAAAATTTCTAGACCGTGCGTGAAACAATCCGTTTTTGCTCCATCTGCCAAGAGCTGGCAAAGTGATTAAGCCTCCAGGCGGTGAAGAAAACTTCCAGAAGTTTAGATGCTGCTGCTTGGTGTGGAGCCAGTGAAACAGACCGCTTTCAACATCTTGTGTAATAGAAAGCCAGTGTTGTGCAGTGGTGTCATTTGGCTCATAGTTAAAGATCTTGCACAGAAGTTTTGAGAACAGGCCAAAACAAAACACAAATCATTAAAATGCTAACGTCTCAAATACCCATTCATCACTTTGGCCAGTGACTGTCATGGATTATCTGTTGAAACAAATATTTTTACTGCCATCTGGTACTTGGTGAATGCTAATGTTTGACCTTGTCAGAACTGTGTATAAAGTCCTTGCATTCATGTAAGCAATTTGATGTTTTCTTTGGCCTACTTTAGGCATACTTAAG
This sequence comes from Siniperca chuatsi, assembly GCF_020085105.1. NCBI lineage: Eukaryota > Metazoa > Chordata > Actinopteri > Centrarchiformes > Sinipercidae > Siniperca > Siniperca chuatsi. Next base: position 19,055,558 of record NC_058045.1, on the reverse strand, counting down.
GACTGTTTTCCTTTATTCCTCAGGGTCAAGCTGCAATGTGACTGTAGTTTCCTTTACTGGCACCGAGCTGTGTTTCCCATCTACCTAGATGATGTATATGACAACGCCGTGGACGCAGCACGAATACACGTAAGCAGACTGGCCTCTGATGTACTGATCACCTGCACTCACACTGCCAGGACCAGAGTTTATTTTATGTGCTTATGCTTAAGTTTGGAGTTGCTGGAGTTTCAAAACATAGTACATGTTTCCATTGAATATTTTATTGTTTTGGGGGTTTTTTTTCATTCAATTTAAGGGGAACCTACAATGCTGAATGTGTTTTGGAAGTTGGCATTTGCTGGTTTACCTGACACATGGAAGACTCTTATTAATATAAACTGTTGTCTCTTTGTTTATAATTTGGTTTTAATTGTTACCTGTTTTTCTTCTGCTTGTGTTAATTGGCCAATCCGGTGTTCTGCCTTCCTGGATGATGTCTGTGATTGGCCGGAGCAGTACATGTTTAGTGCTCTGAGGGACAGTGTGCCCTCCATGTTGCATGCCAAACACATAGAATCATGTGACCAGCTACTGCAGAGTTATGACAAGGAGATCATGGACGTGTTCAACAAGGTGAGAACAGATGAAACAGAGCAGCCAAATGAAATGAGGGTGTTGAAGGATAGAGTGAGAAGCAGAAAGAGGAAATATACAGTATGGTGTAAGTGTCAGGGCGTTTGATTTAGATCCTTTTGAACAAATCAAACAAATTACCAGTGTTGCTGTCAAATCCTTAACCTCCATATTTCTGGTGTACATTTGTGAACCTTGTTCTCATTCTTCCTGGCATCTAACTCTTGTAGCACCTGCTGGACAAGTTGTGTAAGGAGATTGAGAAGGATCTGCGTCTCTCTGTTCACACCCACCTGAAGCTAGATGACAGGAACCCTTTCAAAGTTGGCATGAAGGACCTGGCCCACTTCTTCTCCCTCAAACCCATCCGATTCTTCAACCGCTTCATTCATATCAAAGGTTCTGAAAAACTGTGTTCATATATGCACACACAGATTATTTTCAGTCCTGTTTTTTCTTTTCTTTATGTTCTTAGTAGGATATCCATAATTTTCTGTGAAATTTGGTGGGAAATGAAGTCATTTTCTAATAGCATCTACTGCACTTATTTGAATGAAAATATGAGTTTTTATCATTTATGTTGATGTAAATTCAGATGCAAACTAAAATGTGTAAAAATGTTGTATTAAAATAAATTAAGAAGATTATACAACTTTGGCTGAGGTGTGCGCCCTCTGAGTGCTGTTATGGTTTCAGTTGTAACTGCGTTTATTTCAATATTTCATTCAGCACAAATACGGTTGAATCTCTGCTAATCTGTGTGGTATCTCACCATTAAACTATGTATGGTAGAACTATGTGAAACCCGGTCATGTCCGTATAAAAAAAAAAAGTGTACGGTGTGTGCTGTGTAATGCCGACACCTGCTGGAAAACTGTAAGATGGTGTTGAGAGTGTAACTGATGTAATTATTTGTCTTCTTTTTTTTTCATGTCCTTGCAGCCTATGTGACCCACTACCTGGATAAAACTTTCTACAACCTAACCACTGTCGCTCTGCATGACTGGGCCACCTACAGTGAGATGAGAAACCTCGCCACGCAGCGCTATGGACTTACGATGACGGAGGCACACCTGCCCAGCCAGACCCTGGAGCAGGTCTGTGTAGTTACAGCTTACACATCATGACAGTTGGGGGGGTTTGAATTAAAGAAGTAAAGGTGATAAATGGTTGATTAACTGGATCCCCTGTGCATTCTTATCAGGGTTTGGACGTTCTGGAGATCATGAGGAACATTCACGTTTTTGTTTCACGCTATCTTTATAACCTCAACAACCAGGTAAGACTTGCAGCCTCCATGTTCGCCTTCTCTATCTTGAACCAAGCAGTTGCCTGTGAGTTGTATACAGTTTCTGCTCTCTAACAGATTTTCATAGAGAAGGCAAGTAACAACAAGCACTTGAACACCATCAACATCCGTCACATCGCCAACTCCATCCGGACCCACGGCACAGGCATTATGAACACCACGGTGAGTTGATGGGAATGGCAGTGTGTTTCAATGGGCCTCAGATATAGATGTCCCGGAAGTCTTGTTTGTCTCACCTGTTGCACATCTGCTCCTTTCTTTTATCAGGTGAATTTCACCTACCAGTTCCTGCGGAAGAAGTTTTACATCTTCAGTCAGTTCATGTACGACGAACACATCAAGTCCAGACTCATCAAGGACATCCGCTTCTTCAGAGAAACAAAGGACCAGTCTGATCAGAAGGTAAGAAAAGGCTCAGTTCCTGTCCACATTCATTCATTCTACCACACCAGTTACACAAAGAAAGCAACATGGAAACTGAAAACTAGCCTGAGACCAGTGCTTAACATGAAATGAACCTGCCAATGAGCATAGTTTTCTTATTAACAGACACAGACTTTCAGTAAATCCAATCTCAGGAACAGGGGGCTTTTCTAGATTTTCTGTTCTTTGAACCAGTTAGCTGTCAAATCCTCCTGTAATAACGCCCTGAAGTTTCTGTTTTAAAACTACTGCGTTATCATATCACCAGGCACAATAACTTAGCTCCCTGCCAGCTCTTGTTCAGATGTAGTTGTCTGTTTTTGCTGTAGTATCCATTTGAGCGAGCGGAGAAGTTTAACCGCAGCATCAGGAAGCTGGGCATCACTCCTGATGGACAGAGCTACCTGGACCAGTTCAGACAGCTCATCAGCCAGATTGGTGAGAAAGACACATGAATGCTGTTGATCTGTTGCATGGCATATAATCTTAGAAACTCCACTGCAGGTGCAGGCAAAAACACAGACCTTACCCTGTTTTCTTTCAGGCAACGCTATGGGCTATGTGCGTATGATCCGTTCTGGAGGCCTCCACTGTTGCAGCAGTGCTATCAGGTAAAAGAGAGTTGTAGTGTATATTTGTGCTCCCTTGTAATATTAATCTGAAGGTCTTGGGCTGAATCAGTTTGAGAGAGTCTCTATAATACCTGATTTAACTGGATGCATTAATGTTATTTTAAGTAACTGTAAGGTTAAATCTGAACAAAACTCATATTCACTGAAGTATTTTTTGTTGTATCTCACTAGCATGTTTTTTGTCTGTCATCTCCAGGTTCGTCCCCGACCTGGAGGATATAGTCAACTTTGAGGAGCTGGTGAAGGAGGAGGGACTGTCAGAGGAGACCCAGAAAGCTGCTAGGTAGGGCATGTGAAAACTCCTGCACTTTATGTCTCCAAATTATAACTTCAGTCTTTGTCTAACATGCTCTTATTTCTGTGTGGGATTGGGGTTATTTTAAGTCTTGTGTCAGCTCCAATAGATGTTAAACTGTAGAATTCAGTTTTGGTTTAATATTTCTGTTATGCACACAAACAACTGAACCTTAGTTGTGTCTACGGTCAAATAATTTCAAGATATTTTTTAAAGTAATTCCATTTTTACACCTGAGGGCACCACAGCTAGAAAAATGTATAGGAAACATCACTTGTTGTTTGTACAATTCTTCTTAAACATTGTGTCATTTCCAGTGTCCTAGATTCAGTGTTGGGAGATCTGACCAGCAACTCTGCCGAGGGGACAGAGTACTTCAAGAAGCTGGTGGCGGTGTTTGCACCTGAGTTTCGCACTGCCAAGAATATGCACCTGAGGAACTTCTACATGATTGTACCCCCACTGGTCAGTGCCAAGACCTTTCATTTGTTTCTCTGCTACTATACACTCTTTTCTCTTTCTATTTGTTTGTGTTTACCTGCTCTCTCTGCAGTGCTTTAATTTTTCTCGACAGTTCTTCATCATTAATCTGTGCAGCACTTTCAGTAATGGACACACAACAAATCTCTCCCATAGACAGTGAATTTCGTGGAGCACTCAATCAGCTGCAAAGAGAAACTCAACAAGAAGAACAAAATTGGAGCTGCTTTCACAGATGATGGCTTTGCTATGGGTGAGTAGGCTTAAGTGATAAATTACACATAATTGAATGCAGTATGTACTATACAACATCAGCTCAATTCTCTACACTTGTACTGCTTTTTGGTTGTTGACTTAGTCTCTTCTTCCTCCCTATTACCGCTGTATCTCTCTCTCTCTCAGGTGTGGCATACATTCTGAAGCTGCTGGACCAGTATCTGGAGTTTGACTCTCTGCACTGGTTCCAGGCCGTCAGAGATAAGTACAAGAAAGAGATGAATGCTGTGGTGAAGGAGCAGAACGTCCAGTCTGCCAGCCAGGATGAAAAGTTGTTGCAAACAATGAACCTCACTCAGAAAAGGCTGGATGTCTACCTTCAGGCACGCACATACATACACACACACACACACACACACACACACACACACACGGATGTACGGAGAAGTATCACTTTACTTTGATACTGAAGAAAATTCAAAAACCTGATGATTCTTAGGTGTTATAAGTTCTGGAGTTATAAGGAGCATCTTTTTTCTATGATTTCAAAGCGGATTTATGGATGTTTGTTCACGACGGACATTGGAGATAATATCCTTGGGATGTGTGAGGCAAACTGAATCTAAAAAAATGTGTATCCTGTCTGTGTGTTCAGATTTGACTGAGTTAAAGCCTTTGATGCAAATTGCGGCAATGGGGCGCTAAGGGTTTTAAAGTACCTTAATTGCCTCCATGAGCTGTGTGTCACAAACACTGCTGCTCCAACTGCTGACCGTATTGGTGAGCGGGTCAAATCACCAGGCCAAACTACTATAACTAACTTCCTGTTGTTTTTAGAACAGGGGCATGCACCTGTCCCTTTCACCTCACACAGTATCTTTGCCTCACATTTCTCTAATGTAGAATAATTATTCACTCTGAACTCTTTGACCTTCTTTCACTTCAGGAGTTTGAGCTGCTCCACTTCTCGTTAAGCAGTGCCCGGATCTTCTTCAGGGCAGACAAGACTGCAGCCGAGGAGACTCAAGAGAAGAAAGGTTAGGTGGTGTTGTGATGATTAATGAAGTATTTTAATTATGCAAAACCACTGGCACGACCACCCTGTTATACAGGATTTTTGTAGATGATTTTTCATAGATAGATAGAAAGCTAGCACCCTGATTAATGAAGGATGAAGAAGGTCTGTGTGTCTTCATCCTCCTTTAGATCCCACAAATAAATTAACTGCCATTTTCTCCACCAGAAGAAGCTGCCAA